>NC_056438.1:16757259-16842259 GCF_018296145.1 Oncorhynchus tshawytscha | reverse complement strand
AGACAGACAGCATCAACCTGTTACATTTGGTTTATGGCCAAAAGTGTTTCCTAATTTCTCATGACAATATGTCAGCTTTTCTTCAGATATTTTGAATTAGAATATTAGATTGTAGCTTTTGGTTAGTGACCCTAACAGTTAAAGTGATTTGCATGTTGGACCTTCTAGTCAAGGGACTGTAGTAGAGCTCAAAGGAAATAATGCGGAGATAGTGGATTCTAAGAGAGGTACTAGAATGGTATATTTCTAAAATAATATTGTCACGCCCTGACCATAGAAAGCCTGTTTTTCTCTATGTTGGTAAGGTCGGGGTGTGACTAGGGTGGGTCTTCTAGGTAATTATATATCTATGTTGGCCTGGTATGATTCCCAATCAGAGGCAGCTGTTTATCGTTGTCTCTGATTGGGGATCATATTTAGGCAGCCATTTCCCCTTTGTGGGATCTTGACTATGTTTTTGTGTAGCTGTCTGTGAGCAACCCAGAATGTCACGTTTTGTTTTTCTTCTGTTTTGTTTGGTGAGTTTATTCTTTATTAAACATGTGGAATTCTACGCACGCTGCGCCTTGGTCCAATCATTATAACGATCGATCGTGACATACTGAGATAGCGGATTGTGAGAGAGGAATGAGAATGGTATCTTTCTAATAGAATGTTGAGAGTTGATTGAGAGGAATGAGAATGGTATCTTTCTAAGAGAATGTTGAGAGTTGATTGAGAGGAATGAGAATGGTATCTTTCTAAGAGAATGTTGAGAGTTGATTGAGAGGAATGAGAATGGTATCTTTCTAAGAATGTTGAGAGTTGATTGAGAGGAATGAGAATGGTATCTTTCTAAGAGAATGTTGAGAGTTGATTGAGAGGAATGAGAATGGTATCTTTCTAAGAGAATGTTGAGAGTTGATTGAGAGGAATGAGAATGGTATCTTTCTAATAGAATGTTGAGAGTTGATTGAGAGAGGAATGAGAATGGTATCTTTCTAATAGAATGTTGAGAGTTGATTGAGAGAGAGGAATGAGAACGGTATCTTTCTAATAGAATGTTGAGAGTTGATTGAGAGAGGAATGAGAATGGTATCTTTCTAATAGAATGTTGAGAGTTGATTGAGAGAGGAATGAGAATGGTATCTTTCTAATAGAATGTTGAGAGTTGATTGAGAGAGAGGAATGAATGGTATCTTTCTAATAGAATGTTGAGAGTTGATTGAGAGAGGAATGAGAACGGTATCTTTCTAATAGAATGTTGAGAGTTGATTGAGAGAGGAATGAGAATGGTATCTTTCTAATAGAATGTTGAGAGTTGATTGAGAGAGGAATGAGAATGGTATCTTTCTAATAGAATGTTGAGAGTTGATTGAGAGAGGAATGAATGAAATGGTATCTTTCTAATAGAATGTTGAGAGTTGATTGAGAGAGGAATGAGAATGGTATCTTTCTAATAGAATGTTGAGAGTTGATTGAGAGAGGAATGAGAATGGTATCTTTCTAATAGAATGTTGAGAGTTGATTGAGAGAGAGGAATGAGAATGGTATCTTTCTAATAGAATGTTGAGAGTTGATTGAGAGAGGAATGAGAATGGTATCTTTCTAATAGAATGTTGAGAGTTGATTGAGAGAGGAATGAGAATGGTATCTTTCTAATAGAATGTTGAGAGTTGATTGAGAGAGGAATGAGAACGGTATCTTTCTAATAGAATGTTGAGAGTTGATTGAGAGAGGAATGAGAATGGTATCTTTCTAATAGAATGTTGAGAGTTGATTGAGAGAGGAATGAGAATGGTATCTTTCTAATAGAATGTTGAGAGTTGATTGAGAGAGAGGAATGAATGGTATCTTTCTAATAGAATGTTGAGAGTTGATTGAGAGAGGAATGAGAACGGTATCTTTCTAATAGAATGTTGAGAGTTGATTGAGAGAGAGGAATGAGAATGGTATCTTTCTAAGAGAATGTTGAGAGTTGATTGAGAGAGGAATGAGAATGGTATCTTTCTAATAGAATGTTGAGAGTTGATTGAGAGAGGAATGAGAATGGTATCTTTCTAATAGAATGTTGAGAGTTGATTGAGAGAGAGGAATGAGAATGGTATCTTTCTAATAGAATGTTGAGAGTTGATTGAGAGAGAGGAATGAGAATGGTATCTTTCTAATAGAATGTTGAGAGTTGATTGAGAGAGAGGAATGAGAACGGTATCTTTCTAATAGAATGTTGAGAGTTGATTGAGAGAGAGGAATGAGAACGGTATCTTTCTAATAGAATGTTGAGAGTTGATTGAGAGAGAGGAATGAGAATGGTATCTTTCTAATAGAATGTTGAGAGTTGATTGAGAGAGAGGAATGAGAATGGTATCTTTCTAATAGAATGTTGAGAGTTGATTGAGAGAGGAATGAGAATGGTATCTTTCTAATAGAATGTTGAGAGTTGATTGAGAGAGGAATGAGAACGGTATCTTTCTAATAGAATGTTGAGAGTTGATTGAGAGAGAGGAATGAGAACGGTATCTTTCTAATAGAATGTTGAGAGTTGATTGAGAGAGAGGAATGAGAATGGTATCTTTCTAATAGAATGTTGAGAGTTGATTGAGAGAGGAATGAGAATGGTATCTTTCTAATAGAATGTTGAGAGTTGATTGAGAGAGAGGAATGAGAATGGTATCTTTCTAATAGAATGTTGAGAGTTGATTGAGAGAGGAATGAGAACGGTATCTTTCTAATAGAATGTTGAGAGTTGATTGAGAGAGGAATGAGAACGGTATCTTTCTAATAGAATGCTGAGAGTTGATTGAGAGAGGAATGAGAATGGTATCTTTCTAATAGAATGTTGAGAGTTGATTGAGAGAGAGGAATGAGAACGGTATCTTTCTAATAGAATGTTGAGAGTTGATTGAGAGAGGAATGAGAATGGTATCTTTCTAATAGAATGTTGAGAGTTGATTGAGAGAGAGGAATGAGAATGGTATCTTTCTAATAGAATGCTGAGAGTTGATTGAGAGAGAGGAATGAGAATGGTATCTTTCTAATAGAATGTTGAGAGTTGATTGAGAGAGAGGAATGAGAATGGTATCTTTCTAATAGAATGTTGAGAGTTGATTGTGAGAGAGGAATGAGAATGGTATCTTTCTAATAGAATGTTGAGAGTTGATTGAGAGAGGAATGAGAATGGTATCTTTCTAATAGAATGTTGAGAGTTGATTGAGAGAGGAATGAGAATGGTATCTTTCTAATAGAATGTTGAGAGTTGATTGAGAGAGAGGAATGAGAATGGTATCTTTCTAATAGAATGTTGAGAGTTGATTGAGAGAGGAAATGAGAATGGTATCTTTCTAATAGAATGTTGAGAGTTGATTGAGAGAGAAATGAGAATGGTATCTTTCTAATAGAATGTTGAGAGTTGATTGAGAGAGGAATGAGAACGGTATCTTTCTAATAGAATGCTGAGAGTTGATTGAGAGAGGAATGAGAATGGTATCTTTCTAATAGAATGTTGAGAGTTGATTGAGAGAGGAATGAGAACGGTATCTTTCTAATAGAATGTTGAGAGTTGATTGAGAGAGGAATGAGAACGGTATCTTTCTAATAGAATGTTGAGAGTTGATTGAGAGAGGAATGAGAATGGTATCTTTCTAATAGAATGTTGAGAGTTGATTGAGAGAGGAATGAGAACGTTATCTTTCTAATAGAATGTTGAGAGTTGATTGAGAGAGGAATGAGAACGTTATCTTTCTAATAGAATGTTGAGAGTTGATTGAGAGAGGAATGAGAACGTTATCTTTCTAATAGAATGTTGAGAGTTGATTGAGAGAGGAATGAGAACGGTATCTTTCTAATAGAATGTTGAGAGTTGATTGAGAGAGGAATGAGAATGGTATCTTTCTAATAGAATGTTGAGAGTTGATTGAGAGAGGAATGAGAATGGTATCTTTCTAATAGAATGTTGAGAGTTGATTGAGAGAGGAATGAGAATGGTATCTTTCTAATAGAATGTTGAGAGTTGATTGAGAGAGGAATGAGAATGGTATCTTTCTAATAGAATGTTGAGAGTTGATTGAGAGAGGAATGAGAACGGTATCTTTCTAATAGAATGCTGAGAGTTGATTGAGAGAGGAATGAGAATGGTATCTTTCTAATAGAATGTTGAGAGTTGATTGAGAGAGGAATGAGAACGTTATCTTTCTAATAGAATGTTGAGAGTTGATTGAGAGAGGAATGAGAACGGTATCTTTCTAATAGAATGTTGAGAGTTGATTGAGAGAGGAATGAGAATGGTATCTTTCTAATAGAATGTTGAGAGTTGATTGAGAGAGGAATGAGAACGGTATCTTTCTAAGAGAATGTTGAGAGTTGACTGAGAGAGAGGGGAAATAGAACACTGCATTTCTAATAGAATGTTGAAATAGTAAATTGTGAAAGAGGAACTATACTGAACAAACAGACACAACATGCAACAATTTAAAAGAGTTTACTGAGTTACAGTTAATGAGGAAATCAGTCAATTGAAATAAATTCATTAGGCTCGAATCTATGGATTTGACATGACTGGGAATGCAGATATGCATCTATTTGTCACAGATACCTAAAAACAAATGGGCCTCAGGATCTCGTTATGGTATTTTTGTACATTCAAATGGCTAATCGATAAAATGTAATTGTGTTCATTGTCCGTAGCTTATTCCTGCTCATACCATAACTCCTCCACTAACACAGGGCACTCTGTTCTTGTCATGAGCGTCGTAGTGAGGAGACCAAAGCGCAGCGTGGTATGTGTTTATCGTGAATTTAATAAACAAAGAACACTTGAACAAACTCTACAAAACAATAAACTAATAATGACCGTGAAGCTATAATGAGAACTGTGCTGACACAAGCAACTAACATAGACATAGACAATCACCCACAATGACAAAACAGGCTACCTAAATATGGTTCCCAATCAGAGACGACGACTAACACCTGCCTCTGATTGAGAACCATATCAGGCCAAACACAGAAACAGACAAACTAGACATCCAACATAGAATGCCCGCTCAGATCACACCCTGACCAACCAAAACATAGAAACATACAAAGCAAACTATGGTCAGGGCGTGACAGTTCTTAATGTTAACATCAGCAAACTGCTTGCCCACACAACGCCATACGCATGGTCTGCGGTTGTGATTCCAGTTGCAAAATTCTCTAAAACATTGAATTCTCTGGCAACAGCTCTGGTGTCATTCCTGCATTCAGAATTCCAATTGCATGCTCCCACAAAACAAATCTGTGGCATTGTGTTGGGTGACAAAACTGCACATTTTAGAGTGGGCTTTTAATGTTCCCTGCACTTGTGTAATCATCATGCTTTTTAATCTGCATCTTGATATGCCACACCTGTCAGGTGGATGGATTATCTTTGCAAAGTAGAAATGCTCACTAAAAGCGATCAATAAGCTTTTTGTGTGTATGGAGCATTTCTGGGATCTTTTATTTCAGCTCATGAAACATGGGACCAACACTTTACATGTTGAATTTATATTTTTGTTCTGTGTAGACTGATACATTTCTGATAGAATGTTGAGATAGTGGATTGTGAGAGAGGAGCTAGAATGGTACAATTCTAATAGAATGTTGAGATAGTGGATTGTGAGAGAGGAACTAGAATGGTACAATTCTAATAGAATGTTGAGATAGTGGATTGTGAGAGAGGAGCTAGAATGGTACAATTCTAATAGAATGTTGAGATAGTGGATTGTGAGAGAGGAACTAGAATGGTACAATTCTAATAGAATGTTGAGATAGTGGATTGTGAGAGAGGAGCTAGAATGGTACAATTCTAATAGAATGTTGAGATAGTGGATTGTGAGAGAGGAGCTAGAATGGTACAATTCTAATAGAATGTTGAGATAGTGGATTGTGAGAGAGGAGCTAGAATGGTACAATTCTAATAGAATGTTGAGATAGTGGATTGTGAGAGAGGAACTAGAATGGTACAATTCTAATAGAATGTTGAGATAGTGGATTCTTAGAGAGGAACTAGAATGGTACAATTCTAATAGGTGGTAATCACCAGGAGGTTGGTTTTAGGGAAACAATATAATCACACATGGGGTGCAATATAAAATAAGTTTAAAAAAGGAACCATCTCTTTCTTCATCTCTCTCTCTGTAACCATAGGAGTAGCCGGACGTGAAGAGGATGTCACATACTCTGAGGTTAAAAGACCAGGAGGTAGAGCTAGTGAGCAGGAGGATCCTGGGAAAGGTGAGGTGTGTGTGTGTGTTACAGTTGGCTAAGGGTTACATTAAGTACCCCTTATTTAACCTGTTAGGTTCTAATTGTCCAGAGTAAATAACTCACAGACACTAGAGAAGCTTTAACCAAGTTGAATTCTTCCCAAAGGGTCGTTACAGCTGTAATTCAGACAAAAAAACACATTCTCACCATCACAAGTATATACAGTATACACCACTTTGGAGTTCCTCCTTACAGCGCTTCAGATTCCACGCGAAGCCATCGACAAAATCCAACTCAAACGTGTACACCGCTTCGGACAGAGGGCAGAGGTATGACCGTCTAATCGTTGCCAAATTTGCTTCATTTAAAGATAAAATAATGGTTAAAAGCCTGGGTAAAAGACTTGCTGGGACTAAAATTGTCATGAATTACCAGTTCCCAAAGGAAATTGCAGAACAGCGTAAAGTGCTGTATCCAATTTAAGGAAAATAGATTAAAAGGGAAACGAGTAGCTCTTGTCGCCAATAATCTATATGTTGATAACCAGTTGTTCAGAGTCACAAAGACTACTCCATGGCTATTTTAAAAATTACAAAGTTCTTATAGACGAGGAAAATAATGAAACACAATTCTAGCCTGGTTATGGATTGTAATAATACAATAAAACAGTAGCTTTTCTACATATCTTCAAATATAACTAATTGGAACACAAAAGCACTATCTCAACATGGTGAAGATAAAAGCTCAGTAACCAGAAGGCACACTATGTGTGAATGGTGTGGTGTGTGTTTTTTTATGTTTGGGAAAGTGGCGTTGAGTGAGAAAGGAAATGGTTGCATATCCCAGAACCAATGTATTGCTGTGAGCGGGGGTGTGAGTGTCACAGCTTTCTTCCTGGGAAGGAGAGGCGGACCAAAACGCAGCGTGGTTACAGTTCATGGTTCTTTAATAAGAAAACTCAAACATGAACAACCTATAAAACAATAAATGTGAAACCGGTAACAGTCCTAACTGGTGCATTAAACACAGACAGGAAACAATCACCCACAAAATACCCAAAGAATATGGCTGCCTAAATATGGTTCCCAATCAGAGACAATGATAAACACCTGCCTCTGATTGAGAACCACTCTAGGCAACCACAGACTTACCTAGACAACTAAATTGAACACAACCCCATTAATCTAATAAACCCCTAGACAAGACGAACACAATAAATCACCCATGTCACACCCTGGCCTAACCAAAATAATAAAGAAAACAAAGATAACTAAGGCCAGGGTGTGACAGTGAGAGAGCTTTCAATGTTGTTCAGATGATGGATATACTTTTTATAATGAATGATATGTCTTGTTTATTTCTTGTCCTATCATGGTGGAACAGTGTTTTAAAATAAATTATACATTTAATTTATTTATTGTCCTATATTGCTGGAACGGTCCGCAACCCTATACCGTAGACACCCACCTGAATGACCCAGATACTAGGGAGAAGTCCCTAACTGTTTTATTAGCCTGCTGTAAGCGGTCTGTATGCAGCCAAAATGCGGTCAGAGACCTAGAGCAGCACTGCCCCCTCAAGATTCTGAGCCTGCAGGGTTGGTCCTGCAAAGCCAAAGCCCCCTAAAGGGAGAGCATACTATACCAGGAAATTCTCAAAGCTGCTAATGAGAACCTTGAAGATCTTGAACCTAACCGGTGTGGATTCCGGTGGGGTGCCCCCACCCAGGCAGTAGCAGTGCTGGAAACACTAGCTGCAGTAACCCATGGGGAGAGGGTCACACTCGGACATTCAGAGAGGGGGTTTATTATTGTGGCCCTGGTGGCACAAAATCAAAAGTCTGACTGCATGGAGATGCTTGGGAATATGGTCAATACGGGTGACCATATTTTGGGTGTTTCAGGGAAAAGGTGTACATTTGATCTTCATCATCCAGGACGTGACAATGGTTAATAAAATCTCTACATTTCTTGCAGGCCTTCTCATGCAGCTGCAAATGTATATGCATTCTTAAATCAAGACCTTTTTTGACTTGGGCTTTGGGATGGTGCATCTGTTGAGATTGTGAGCCTATGGTTGTGTGGGGGGAAAGGATTGAGTGTATATGTGCATATCCCACAACTGCTGCGAAGGAGTTAAAGAAGTTAGGGACAATACAGGATGATTCATAATTGTTTGCCAATATAATAATTGCTTGCAAAAATGTATTTTTGGTAATGGTGAGTATTCTGCCCCTGAGTTGCGTTCCCATGCAAAACTAGACAGATAGCTAACAACTAAGTCTTCAATAAAACTCCCAAGGCGTGACTTTTCTTTAATGAATATATTGAAAACGTTTATGTTGTGAAACTGCAAAATACAGAAAATAATATACTTTAGTATTCAATTCACACCGACATACTGTAGCTGTACATTAAACATTTGAAGTTGCATAAATACAAAGCACGCGCTAAGGTACCATGCATCTGGCATGATGCCAAACCACATAGCTAATTGTTACTCATATGGTAATTGGCTCCTTTCATTACTCTAATAATGTACAACCATCTATGTAGAATAACAAAGCATATTACACTAGAAACAGTAACAAACTACAGTATTGTATATTTTACAATTCGTTTGCATGACGCACGAGCAAAGGAATACAGCTAACGACATACATTAAAGGCATTGCAATTTGTGAGTAAATGCAACCAACATTGATATGTAAAGCAACTCTATCAATAACAAGATTATCATCATTAGCTAAATGCTTGAATCGAATTTACAAACAAATATTTTCCAAGGCTGAAGCGTGACATGAAATAACTACATTGAAAGACCTGCACCGTAGCGTTGTTTGTAGCTGCTTCTATGCGTGCAGAACAAATTCTCTACTTCCTGTTTGCGTAGTCTTTCTAAGTACCAGAAAGCTCCACTAGGGGGCGAATAACACCATGGAACACAATGAAAATACATTTTAACCATTGTACTAAAATAATCTGTTACCTTCTAACAGGATGGCAGCACAGTGAGACTGGTAAAATAAATTGTAAAATAAATTGCCTACATTTCTACAAATATTAATACCTAATTATGGAAATTAAGAAACAGGATTTTTAAAGCATATATACTGTTTAAATGGGGGATACAATCTTCCCAGCTCTGCAGATTCTGCTGTGAGGATTCAGAAACGTTGTGAAATAGCACAGTTACAAATAGAAATCCAACTGGATGGACATCAGAACTAGAGGAAGGACTAAAAACAAACCAAATGTACCTATTGTAAAATAGATTGTGTCTGTAAAATGTGTATAAGATGTAAAAACTGAAGGTAGAAGCCTAAGTATTATTATTTAGTTTACTCCAATTGGGGGACGGGTGGTAGGGTTTGTGGGGAATAATAAAGGTATATTCTAAAAAAAAGTGTGTCTATATATATATATATATATATATATAATATATATACCCCCAAAAATATTTGGGATTGGAAATGATGCAGACAATTACATTGATAGACGCAACAATCTTTCCACAATATTAAACCCCTGGTTCCACAGGAAGAGGGTACTAGGATAATAAACCCTTATTTCTCCCTTCAGGGGATCTGACCTGACCTGACCTCAACCCCTACTTTGCCTAATCCACAGATGTCCATCCGCTTCCCCTATAGCAATCCTGTGATCTCCTCCCATCCACCCAACACATTCCAAAGCCATCTGTCTTTCTAGAGACTCACCACCACCTGACATAAAATCCAGTCTCTTCCATTTCTTATTCACTATGCGTCTGATCTATCATGTCTTTAATATCTCAATGTTCAAAGTTTACCCCGAATATAACAAACCTTATGACCTTTTAATCTCTGACACTCACTCCTTTTACAGGAAGGGACCCTGGCAATAGTGACCCCACTCCCCCAGTGGGGTCAAAGGCTACAATCCCTAATGGAGGGTCTGGAAGAGTTCCCGTGGCGACCCTGGTGTGTCTCTGTGTTCTACTGCTCGGCTTGGCTATCACTCTGGGAGTCCTCTGTGAGTATAGAAACATTTCACTGAACCCTGACCCTTTTACACTACTGAACCCTTTTACATTACTGAACCCTTTTACATTACTGAACCCTTTTACACTACTGAACCGAGCTGGACTAGTTATGCATCCACTGGAACTCTGCTGATTCCAAGAACACAGGATGAGATGTTACTATCCTTTGTGGAAGCACTTCCAAGAGTTCATGAACAGTGAGCCTGGTGAAATTTGGGGAGCGCATCGTCAGTAGTGTACCTTTGGTTCCTAGGGTGTTTCAGCCTTTCACACTATACACCCTCTCCAAAGGCGGCTAGCGACAGGGTGATCAATCCTACGCTTGCGTCCCATTCCCAATTAGTCATAGGAGTTGCCTTGTTGTTGATAGCCAACATCCCATGGGACTATGCATGGCAGGGGCATCCTCCTCCCTGAGTCAAGCATTGTTGACCGCATACCTCCTGGCCCTCTCACTTCTGGGCCCAGCTGGGGTCTTTCCTCTTCATCCAGAGCCACTGACTGCTGCCTTCTGCCGCCTCCGATACAGCTTTGATTGCCGAACGCTGGCTCTGGTCCTTAATTCCAAGGTCTCTAAGCAGTCTGGTTGTAGATGTTGCCACAAAACCTCTGCAGCCCACCTCCACTGGTCGGACTTCTGTGTTCCAGCCATGATGCCGTGCTTCGCCATCATTTTACTGAACCCTGACCCTTTTACACCACTGAACGCTTTTACACCACTGAACGCTTTTACACCACTGAACGCTTTTACACCACTGAACCCTTTAACATTACTGAACCCTTTAACATTACTGAACCCTTTAACATTACTGAACCCTTTAACATTACTGAACCCTTTTACATTACTGAACCCTTTAACATTACTGAACCCTTTTACACTACTGAACCCTTTTACATTACTGAACCCTTTTACACTACTGAACCCTTTTACATTACTGAACCCTTTTACACTACTGAACCGAGCTGGACTAGTTATGCATCCACCATAGTTGCTGGCCTGGAACTCTGCTGAAAATTATAATGTGCAAAGAAAATATCCAAGATAGTGACAAACACAACAGAAAAACCACAACCATCCATCTTGTCTTATTGTCTCTGTTCCAGATGCTTCCAACATGACTAGTCTTCAAGCTGAGGGGGCTCGCTTTGCCCAGATGAAAGGGAATCTAACAGGTGAGAATATCAATAATCCAGAGGTCTTTACCATGATCAAACCCTTATAAAAATATTGCAGAGAATCCGTCATATAGATCATTAAGATGCAGTTTGCCTATGGGGGACTGGCTCAGATGAAAATACTGCAGTTTCACTGTAATAGATAAATAAAATATTGGTTCATTTTAATAGGACTATGGTTAGATAATAGGTCATTCTAGCTTGATTTACTTACTTACTTTATGGTTAGATATGTAAATAAATTCATGTTATTCCTCCATATGATTTGCTTTTAATAACAGGGAAACTGCGTGAACTGCAAGACAGCTATAAGAGACTACAGAATGAGACCCACATCATAACAGGTAGGTAGTCTAGAACAGGACTCAACTGACATGGGACTGATTGGCTGCTGTACTCCTATTCATATCAGAATATTGTCATAACATGTCTGTAATTATTGAGGTATTTTGAAAGGCTGGTCATGACACACATCAACACCATCATCCCATACAGCCTAGACCCTCTCCAATTCACAAAAACTGCAGATCCACAGATGACACAATCTCTAATGCATTTCACACTGCCCTCTCCCACCTTGACAAGAGGTGAAATAACTAGGTGAAACTGCTATACATAGACTACAGCTCAGCGTTCAACACCATAGTCCCCTCCAAGATCATCACCAAGCTAAGGACCCTGGGTCTGAACACCTCTCTCTGCAACTGGATCCTTTACAGGCCGGCCCCAGGTTGTGAGGGTAGGCAACAACACATTCACAACAATGACATTCAACACGTAGGCCCCTCAGGGGTGTGTGCTTAGTCCCCTCATGTACTCCCTGTTCACCGAAGACTGCGTGGCCATGCACGACTCCAACACCATCATCAAGTTTGCTGATGAAACGACGGGGCTAGGCCTGATCACCGAAAGTGACAAGTCAGCAGGGAGGAGGTCGGAGACATGGCAGTGTGGTGCCAGGACAACAACCTCTCCCTCAACATCCGTAAGACCAGTGAGCTGATTGTGGACTATAGGAGAAAGAGGGCAGACAGAGCTGTTGTGGAGTTGATCGAGAGCTCCAAGTTCCTTGGCGTCCACATCGCTAAGGATTTAACATGGTCCACACACCTCAGCACAGTTGTGAGGATGGCAAGGCAGCGCCTCTTCCCCCTCGTGAGTCTGAAAAGATTTTTCATGGTCCCCCGGATCCTCGAAAAGTTCTACAGCTGCACCAGAGAGCATCTTGACTTACTGGATCACCACTTGGCATGGCAAATGCACCACCCTTGACCGCAAAGTGCTAGGGGGTGTTGCGGACAGCCCAGTACATCATTGGGGCGGAGCTCCCTGCCATCCAGGACCTTCATATCATGCGGTCAGAGAATGGCCCCGAAAAATGCCAAAGACTCCAGCCACCCAAGCCATGTTCTCTCTCCTACAATCTAGCAAACGGTACCGGAGCATCGACCATAAGACTGCTAAATAGTCTGACTGCTAAATAATCACTTAATGGTACCCAAAACTATCTGCACTGACTATATCTTGCACTGACCCTACGCACACTCACCAGACTATATATACAACCATATACACACACTCACTCACACATACTACATTGACACTCCACTACACAAAACCCACACACATTCACATATGCTACACACTCACACGCACACGCACACACTTGTGTTCTCATAATTTGCTACTGTTACTCTGTCCTTTATTTAACTCTTATTATGATCTATCCCGATGCCTAGTCACTTTACCCTGCCTTCCTATCTACCTCAAATACCTCTGCACATTGATCTGGTACTGGTACTCCCTGTATATAGCTCCACAGTGATCTGGGACTGGTACACCCTGTATACAGCCTCACGTTGATCTGTTACTGGTACTCCCTGTACAGTATATAGCCTCACATTGATCTGGTACTGGTACTCCTTGTATATAGCCTCACATTGATCTGGTACTGGTACTCCTTGTATACAGCCTCACATTGATCTGGTACTGGTACTCCTTGTATATAGCCTCATATTGATCTGGTACTGGTACTCCCTGTATATAGCCTCACATTGATCTGGTACTGGTACTCCCTGTATATAGCTCCACAGTGATCTGGGACTGGTACTCCCTGTATACAGCCTCACATTGATCTGGTACTGGTACTCCCTGTACAGTATATAGCCTCACATTGTTCTGGTACTGGTACTCCTTGTATATAGCCTCACATTGATCTGGAACTGGTACTCCTTGTATATAGCCTCACATTGATCTGGTACTCCTTGTATATAGCCTCACATTGATCTGGTACTGGTACTCCTTGTATATAGCCTCACATTGATCTGGTACTGGTACTCCCTGTATATAGCCTCACATTGATCTGGTACTGGTACTCCCTGTATATAGCTCCATTTTTGTGTATTTTATTTTATTCTTCTTGTGCTACTATTTAAACTCTGCATTTCAGGGAAGGGCTCCTACAAGCATTTTATGGTAAAGTTTTCACCAGTTGTATTCGGCGCATGTGACAAATAACATTTGATTTCATTTGACAAACTAATGTGAAGTGTTAAATGGGAAGTTTTAACACAAACTTCTCATTTCAATATGCATTTCCATGTTATCAAGATTAGGATTTACACTGCAGTAGTATTGTTCCCCAAAACATGTTGTTTGAATCTTGTATATGTTATTATTGTACTGTATATGAGGAAGGACAGGTTTTTTTTCTTGACCAGGAAAAAGTCCTGACCCTAATGAGTTAGTCATATGAGTTTGGTGAAGTGCCTTGGAAAGTAATTTTGTACTTCAAATGTTGTGTTTGCCATTTACATTTCTTTGTAATATGGCCATAATTCAACAGTAATACACTGTCTTCTAATTTAATGTAAATCTCTTCTGTTCTTAGTCCAGGAAGAGATGTTCTCCTCAGGTCTTCGAGACTGTGAGGCCAACCTAACTAGGGTCAAAGATCTCCTGGCAACCATCCAAGGTCAGTTCAATCATTCCTGTGTACTGTGGTTGTGACTAGATGGATTACAGCTACCGATGAGATTTACACATAAAAATAAGAATGTAATCGTAGAATAGAATGAATCATGGATTCATGGAATAGCATTGAACTACTGCAAGAGTTTCGACTTAGGTTTTGAAGCCAGATGTGACTCAGAGTCAGATCTAATTTTTTGTTGCTATGTGATGGCTAGCTAGAGGCTAGCTAGAGGTTTGAAAGCAATGTGCCGATTGCGGGTGGTCAATAGGTACAGAGTTTTCATTGGAAAAGACCACATTTTGGATGCATTGGCATTTAGCGTGACAAATTGGCTTGGTTTTGTTGTATCTGTGCTATGGCAATTAATTTTATACATTTATGTGCTAATGTCCGGGAAGCTGGTGTTTGGAGGATATATTGGCACTGGTGTTGTTAGGCCTGAGACGAATTTGAGGGCTAGCAAACTTTGCCAATATATCCTCCAAACATTGACTTTGAGGGCATTATCACTTTTATACAACGGGTTACTAACATATTCAAATAATGACAGACACATTTTCATAAAAAACATTATTTTAACTATTATTCATACTATTTCATCCTTCCACAAGATATAGTCTCGACACAAACCTAGGGTTGCTACCCAAGTCGGCTGGCTGTTCGTTATATTGGTTTGGTTGCTAGAGACACTACCCAGTCATTCGGTCGTTCAGTCTTTTTTTCTGTATATATGGAAACACTACCAAGTGTTTCCATAGATACTACCCAGTCAGTCAGTCGTTGGTTCTAAATGATCCATTGCCATACTGGCTGGCAATGTTCTTATCCGTTGCTTGCTAGCAAGCCAATTATGGCTAACTTACAGTCACGTCAAAAAGTGCAGCCAGAATAACAGCAAAGTAGATGCATTTGTATACGTATGTTTAAGCTGTTTTCTAGAGACATGCATTTGGATACATCCATAACAATTAAATAATGAGGCGTGATTTCACCTGGCATAGAAAATGTGCTCACTAGTGTGTTGTTCAGAGGAGCTAGCCAACAACACAGCTAACACAATCACAGCTAACACAATCACAGCTAACACAATCACAGCTAACACAATCACAGCTAACACAATCACAGCTAACACAATCACAGCTAACACAATCACAGCTAACACAATCACAGCTAACACAATCACAGCTAACACAATCACAGCTAACACAATCACAGCTAACACAATCACAGCTAACACAATTTTCAACTGAAGCTGGAAAGACTGCACTGTTTTGTTTTACCTTTTTTCAGTTGACATTTCTTTGTATATATCCATAAAAATTATGCCAGCGGATTCATGATTTCGACAGGCTGAGAAACGTTGCCTGCCTGTCTGTCTTGTCCCGACTCCCGACACTTTCATTACTAAGGGACAGCTGGAGATACCATTTTTTTATTGAAACAATGTTGCAAATGTTGGAGAGACAGACGGCAAGGTTTATAAGAAATCTCAGCTGTTGAAAACAACATTTCAGTCTAAAGGAAATGTGAGATAATGTCTAGATGATTTAGATAGTGGACATCAAGTTTATCAATTGGTTGGCTGGGCTGATGAGACAGTGGATTGAGCAGTTAGATGGAACAGAGTAAATAACCATTTTAACATCATGGATTTAGCCTGTTTTAACTTGTTGAAAAGACACCGGCTGGAATGTGGTTTTAACCAATCAGCATTCAGGATTAGACCCACCCGTTGTATAATGCAGTTTATTTCCTACAGTATCTCCACCAGAATGTGGGAAGGACGATTACATGATAGGATGTATGTTATTACATACCTTATACACTACTGTTTGTGTACCTAGATATTGATTTAGCAACAGTATACTGATATTTCATTAGAAAGAGAAATAATTAATTGTTTGATGCCATTCTATTTAGTCCTTGCAAGCCATTATTATGAGCCATCCTCCCCTCAGCAGCTACCACTGCTTTTGACCAAACAGATCAGCTCTTTTGCTGATAATTGGGCAGAAAATAAGAATTGGGCTGTCTGTGTAAACGCAGAATGTCATTGATTCTCATTCCTGTTATCTCCTTTCTCATTTGGTTAACTCTCCCTTAGCTCACAACTCTTGTGCTCTCTTAAAGGGGCACACACACATTTAATAAGAACATCACAAGATATAAAACTGAAAGTTATCACATTTCAATTATGTTATCTCTTTTCTCTTCTAGGGAATCAGAAGGAATGTAATGCTGATACAAAATCATGTTCTCCTGGCTGGGAGTTCTACAATGGATCATGCTACTACTTCTCTAAAGACAAACTGACCTGGGAACAGAGTCAGTATGCCTGCATCCATGATGGAGGACACCTGGTCATTGTAGAGAGTCAGCAGGAGCAGGTAAGATTGGAGGTGCAGTAATGAATTGCTACATGACTCTCAAATAAAGTGCAGACTTCAGGTTAGGACACGGCTTTGTGTGATAAATAAGCCTACAGATTAAGCAGACTTGCAAATATGGAAATTTACAGTTAGCTGGTGTTCTAAAGTGTTTCCATTCCCATTAAAATTTGAGTTAAAGATCCAGCTGTAGTTTTAATTACCTAGATCTAATATTTGAAAGATATTCTACTGGTGTCTTTCTCTGCAACATCTCAGTCTATTGTTTGACTAACATAAGTTGTCTCCTTCATAGGAGTTTATAATCGAAAGATTTGTGAGAAGCACTGATTTTGGTAACAGCCCCTGGATTGGACTGACAGACAAGAAGCAAGAGGGAGTGTGGGTCTGGATGGACAATACAACTCTTGATGACAGCATCAAGTAAGGCCATACAACATAACACGTACAACACGCACACACACATCTACACACATTTGTACACTCAAGTACACAATAACACATTCCCACGTAACCATAGAATAATAGTCTATATGTGTTTCCTTCTGTGGACACATACAGTAGCTTGCGAAACTATTCACTCCCCTTGTCCTTTTTCCTATTTTGTTGCATTACAACCTGGAATTAAAATATATTTTTGGGGAGTTTGTATCATTTGATTTACACAACATGCCTACCACTTTGAACATGCAAATGATATTTTATTGTGAAACAAACAAGAAGTAACACAGAACACTAAACTTAAGAGTGCATAACTATTCACCCCCCCCACCAAAGTCAATACTTTGTAGAGCCACCTTTTGCAGCAATTAAGGCTTGTGAGGTATGTCTCTATAAACTTGGCACATCTAGCCACTAGGATTTTTGTCCATTCTTCAAGGCAAAACTGCTTCAGCTCCTTCAAATTGGATGGCTTCCGCTGATGTACAGCAATCTTTAAGTCATACCACAGATTCTCAATTGGATTGAGGTCTGGGCTTTGACTGGGCCATTCCAAGACATTAAAATGTTTCCCCTTACACCACTCGAGAGTTGCTTTAGCAGTGTGCTTAGGGTCATTGTCCTGCTGGAAGGTGAACTTCCAGTCTCAAATCTCTGGAAGACTGAAACAGGTTTCCCTCAATTTCCCTGTATTTAGCGCCATCCATCATTCCTTCAATTCTGGCCAGTTTCCCTGTCCCTGCAGATGAAAAAAGATGGTGTTCTCTGGGTGATGCGAGGTGTTGTGTTTGTCCCAGACATAGCGTTTTCCTTAATTGCCAAAAAGCAACATTTTTGTCTCATCTGACCACAGTTCATTCTTCCATATGTTTGGGGAGTCTCCCACATGCCTTTTGGTGAACACCAAACGTGTTTGCTTATTTATTTCTTTAAGCAATGGCTTTTTTCTGACCACTCTTCCGTAAAGCCCAGGTCTGTGGAGTATACAGCTTAAAGTGGTCCTATGGAGAGATACTCCAATCTCCGCTGTGGAGCATTGCAGCTCCTTCAGGGTTATCTTTGGTCTCTTTGTTGCCTCTCTGATTAATGCCTGGTCCGTGAGTTTTGGTGGGCAGCCCTTTCTTGGCAGGTTTGTTGTTGTGCCATATTCTTTCCATTTTTTAATAATGGATTTAATGGTGCTCCGTGAGATGTTCAAAGTTTCAGATGTTTTTTTATAACCCAACCCTGATCTGTAGTTCTCCACAACTTTGTCCCTGACCTGTTTAGAGAGCTCAATGGTCTTCAAGGTGCTGCTTGCTTGGTGGTGCCACTTGCTTAGTGGTGTTGCAGACTCTGGGACTCTTTCAGAACAGGTTTACATATATATACTGAGACCATGTGACACTTAGATTGCACACAGGTGGACTTTATTTAACTAGTTATGTGACTTCTGAACGTAATTGATTGCACCAGATCTTATTTAGGGGCTTCATAGCAAAGGGGGTGAATACATATGCATGCACCGCTTTTCCAGGTTTTTTAAAAATGTTTTTTATTTTTTTTATAAATATTTGTTAGAAAATTGGACTATTTTGTGTATGTCCATTACATGAAATCCAAATAGAAATCTATTTAAATGACAACAAAATAGGAAAAACGCCAAGGCGGATGAATACTTTTGCAAGGCACTGTACAGTATGGAGTAATGGTGTCCCTCCTCCCTGTTGTAGGTTCTGGGACCCAAACACTGAAACATTTTCAAACCGTCCAGAACCAAATGACTGGGCGCCAGGTGAAGACTGTGCCCGAATGGGTCAAACATGTTCCAGTCGGATCAAATGTTGGTTTGACTTTTTATGTGACCAACCATGTCGGAGAATCTGTGAGAGTCGTGCAGCCTGTGAGAGACCTGCAGCCACTTCATAGTGCTGCCAAATGGAATGTATTGAATTAGTAACCAGCACAAGGTACTGCATTGTAGGGCAGTATAAAGGACCAGTTTCCCAGACACAGATTAAACCTAGTCCTGGACTAAGAAGCATATTCAATAGAGATTCTCCATTCAGTGTTTCTTAGTCCAGGACTAGGGATTAATATGTGTCCAGGAAACCGATCTGTAATGTCTAATTTGGATTCATGGAGAGTACTAACCATACAATGAATATACCAACGCAGAACAGTGCAAACTGACCCTAACCAGAATAGAAAGCGGAGTGAGAGACCCCAGTGCACAACTGAGAAAGTGGACAAGTACATTAGTGTCTAGTTTGAGAAACAGACGCTTCACAAGTCCTCAACTCGCCTACCATTAAGTGCTAAGTTATTCAGTTATATTCAGATATTCAGGAGTAACATTAAAACAGAATAATATGCCCCACCAACATTAGACAATTATACAGAAAACACTCAAATTGCTGAATCCAGTAAATGAAATCAATGATGACCGAATAGTCAGATTAACTGATAACTAAAATAGCAGTGCAGATGTCATTATTTTGCAAAGTGCGTAGATGTATAGGTAATTCATCTGTGGGGGACATCTGAGAATGCGACTGTACAGACTTGTTAGTGCAGCAGAAAGATCAAAGTACCCCAAATTTAGAGGTTGTGAGTTTCAAATCCCAGGCGGGGTCATATTGAAGTGATCATGTCAAATGTACAGCATATAATTTACCTTACCTACTACACCATTTAATTACATCCCTTGCAAAAAAGACTCATGTGAAATGTGCGATTTCACATGAAAATCACATGTGAAATAGTTGTTTTCACATGTTAAGCTGACATTTTCACATCTTGAACCCATATGTTCACATGTATTAAATTCACGTTAACACTACCTTTTCACAAAAATCACGGTTCCACCTAACGTGAAAATAGAATTGCATTTTCACACTTGAAAAAAGAATCACATTTGAAAATCAAAATATGCTGTTTTAGTTGTGAAAATGTTTTCACATGTGGTTTCATGGTATCACATTGAAATGTTGTATCCACATGTTGTCACATTTATTTCACGAGATCATGTTTTCACATGCTAAAATAGTTTCACATGTGAAAGCGACATGTGATAACATTAAACTACACATGTTGTGACATGCCAGCAGCATACCACCCTTCATCACACTGCTGGCTTGCCTCTGAAGCTGAGCAGGGTCGGGCCTGGTCTGTCTCTGGATGGGAGACTGCTGGAAATGGTGTTGGAGTGTCAGTAGGAGCCACTCTTCCCTCTGGTCTAAGGAGATACCAGGGCAGTCTAGGTGACAATTCCCTGCTTAGGGTGCTGTCTTTTTGATAGGAAGTTAAACAGGTGTCCTGACTCTCTGTGGTTATTAAAAATCCCATGGCACCTATTGTAAGACACATTGTTGCATTACAGTCTGAATTTCAAATGGATTCAATTGAGATGCTTTGTCACTTTGTCACTGGCCTAAACACAATACCCCATAATGTAAAATGGAATTATGTTTTTCAAAATGTTTACAAATGAATATAAAATGGAAAGCAGACATTTATTGAGTCAACCCCTTTGTTATGGCAAGCTTAATAAGTTCAGGAGTGAATTGTGTTTAACAAGTCACGTAATAAATTGCATGGACTCACTCTGTGTGCAATGATAGTTTTTAACATGATTTGTGAATGACTACCTCATCTCTGTACCCCGATAAACAATTATCTCCAAGGTCCCTCAATTGAGAAGTGAATTTCAAACACAGATTCCACCCGAAAGACCAGGTTTCCAATGCCTCTCAAAGATGGGCACCCATTGGTAGGCAAAATAAAAAGAAGCAGACTTGAGTATCTGTTTGAGCTTGGTGAAGTTGGTAACTACACCTTGGATGGTGTATCAATACTCCCAGTCACTAGAATGATACAGGTGTCTGTCACGACTCCTACCAAAGGTGGCTCCTCTTCCTGTTCGGGCGGTGCTCGGCAGTCGTCGTCACCGGTCTACTCGCTGCCACCGATCCCTTTCCCCTTTTCTGTTGGTTTTGTCTAATTAGTTACACCTGTTTCTTGTTTACGTTTAGTTGGGCTATTTAAGCTGGTCGGCCCGCCTGCTCTTTGTGCGGGCTTATTTTTCCCACTGTGATTGTGTGGTAGTGTATTGGTAGCGTGTTTTGTTTTGGGGTTTTCCCTCTGGACTTGTTAGGTCCTGGTTTTGGGTATCTTGTTTGTTGCGCCCGTGAGTTTTGGCGTGCATGATTTTCCCCATGCCTAAATAAAGCACTACTCAGTACTTTCTGCATCCTGCACCTGACTCCGCACCCACTACGCTTATGTGTGTCACAGTGTCCTTCCTCACTAACTGCCGGAGAGGAAGGAAACTTCTCAGGGATTTCACCATGAGGCCAATGGAGACTTTTTAAAACAGTTGGAGTTAAATGGCTGTGATACGAGAGAACTGAGGGTCGATCAACAACATTGTAGTTATTACTCCACAATACTAACCTAATTGACAGAGTGAAAAGAAGGAAGCTTGTACAGAATACAAATATTCCAAAACATGCATCCTCTTTGCAACAACGCACTGAAGTATCGCAAAGCAATACACTTTTTGTACTGAATACAGAGTGTTATGGTTGAAGCAAATACAATACAATAATAATGAGTTCCACTCCTCATATTTTCAAGTGGTGACAGCATCATGTTATGGGTATGCTTGCAATCGAGGACTGGGGATTTTTTCAGGATAAAAAAAGAAACAGAGCTAAGCACAGACAAAATCCTAGAGAGAACCTGGTTGTCTGCTTTCCACCAGACACTGGGAGAGAAATTCACCTTCCAGCAGGACAAAACCTAAAACACATGGCAAAATCTACAATGGAGTTGCTTACCACGAAGATAGTCAATGTTCTTGAGTGGCAGATATACAGTTTTGACTTAACTCTACTGAAAATAAATGGCAAGACCTGAAAATGGTTGTCTAGCAATGATCAACAAACAATTTGGCAGAGCTTGAATCATTTAAAAAATAATAATGGGCAAATATTGCACAGTCCAGGTGTGGAAAGCTCTTAGAGACTTACCCAGAAAAACTCACAGCAAAGTTGATTCTATAAAGTAATGACTCAGGGGTGTGAATGCTTTTCATTTTCAATACATTTGCAAACATTTCTAAAAACGTTTTCACTTTGTCATTATGGGCATTGTGTGTAGATGGATGAGAAAAATACATATTTTAATACACCTTGAATTCAGGCTGTAAACACAACAAAATGTGGAATTATTCAAGGGGTATGAATACTTTCTGAAGGCACTCTCTCCTCACCTCTCCACCTAATAGCTGATGTGTGGTGAGAGTTCTGACACAGAAATGGTTGTCTTGCATCATCCAGGTGGGTGCAACACATTGCTGGTGGATGAGGTGAGTTTCCCCCTACTATGTAAAGCGCTTTGAGTACCTCAGTTGGTAGAAAAGCACTAAATGAACACAAAACATAACATAAAATATACTGTTATACTGTTAGTATGTTAACAATGTCAGTGTAAACAAACAATGTACATGAATGAATTCCCCTAGCAACATTCCTCAGCTGTATACCACAAGTGGCAGGGTGGCCGTTTTGTGGTAGTGTCAATTACAGACTGCAGCTTTAAATGGTCCCTGATTTACCATGTCCTGCAATCCCACTTTAGTACCATTTACTAATAATCATATGCCCTGTTTAATCAATTAAGGATAAAACACACAAACACAAACTTTCATAATTTATATTATTGTCTTATTCCTTTTATCCATCAAAGGTTTAGTAAATCAGGTAATTAGTGTTCATACACAAACACACTCACTCAGTACTTACAGAGTAACACACAGATCAAGGTGGGCTCCATTCTGTCCTGACGATGATCTCTGAACTACAGTTCTTCTGACAAACCCCTCTACTTTACTACGGGAATAAATATCACTGATTTACAAAAATATTGGAACAAAGTTGTCTAATGAAGCCAAACAATTTAGAATCCTCCAATCCTGTAGCCTACTCCCGACCGTCACGTTGTTCCACACCTTCCGAACGGAAACCCAGAGGGTTTAAATTGTATTTTTCTCTGAATAGAAACACCATAATATTAATCAAATGAATTAAGCCACATTTCTTAAAATCAATCCCATATACTATATTATTACAAATAAGGTTTTAAATTCTCCGGTAATGCCAATATGGAATACTATCAAATGCTTCTCAAAGATGCCCTCTGGTGGTCAAACTAGTGTAACCGGTGTGAAATTGCTAGCCAGTTAGCGGGGTGCGCGCTAATAGTGCTTCAATCAGTGACCTCATTCGCTCTGAGACCTTGAACTAGTTGTTTCTTTTGTGGAGAGATGGGTAACGATGCTTCGATGCTTCGTTGGAGGAAGTTGTTGATGTGTGCAGAGCGTCCCTGGTTCAAGCCCAGCGAGGAGAGGGAAGGAAGCTACACTGTTACATTAGCATTAATTAACAGATAAAATGGCTGACAAATAGTCAACGTTCCACAGAATGCTGCAGCAACCCGCAAGGTGTGCCGTAGTATGACACAACCTTTAAAGGAGGAACCACTATATCTATCTCTGGCTATACCAGACAAAGCCATGGCAAATTGGTTTTCCAGAACTGCAGCCACATATTTGAGCTATTTTCCACAGGTCAAACGCTTTTGCTTTTAGCCATAATTGACTGCCAAATCTCTGTAGTTCCTCCACATAAGCAGCTGGAAGTGACAGATACGTTTTATAGTTATATTTGTAAACATGAATTGTCTGCGTATTAATAATTAGACATACAGTATGTATAAAAAGAATAAACATTATTACATACTAGGTAGGTTGTTGCTTGATTGATTTATTCATTGAATGATTGGTTTATGTATTTACTTATTGATTGGTCAATTTGATTGATTGGATGGGTTTCCCATTTTCAATTCAGCTGTTTTGTTTACACATTTCCAGCATGTACAGTGCTACTGTATTCATCTGCATGTTTTCACATTCATTTACAGAAAATAAGACAGTATGCAAAACGCTCTACCGCTAAAGGGGAAATCTGCTGTTCAAATAATAATAATGCGGGCACCCTGCCGCCATTTTGTTTTTACAATTGCAATGTTTACAAACAATGGAGTTAAACAAGCATATGTTGTATTCTACATGAATCAATAGTTATATACCACTCATTTAAAAGTATGTAGCAATCGCAAATTGCCACTTCAAATATGGATGAAATTAGACCAAAACAAAATAAACAATAAATTACCATAATTATCTCTTCTTTGTAACTTCCCCTGTGTTTGCTGTTCAGTATCTGAGTCTATGGGTCAAGTCTTAGTCAATGTAACATCAGGGGTCTTTGAGAGGGATGCAGGGGTAGTTTAGTAGGGTAGTTTATCTCCTTTTGTGCAGTACACCGTGTCTGGTTTCTTTAGATTATTCCCTTTGCCCACTGGGTGGCGCTGTGCTGCAGTTTGTATCTGTAGGGTGCTGTAGAATGTCTCTGCCTGTGGGGGGGACTGTGGTTCTATCCTCTCTTCTGGTGAAGTGTACTCCTTGTCCCCTGGATGCCCCTCTTCTCCTTCTGCTGATGCTGGTACTGCTCCTGGTCTGCCTGCAGTAACGTAGATGGATGTCACCTCAGATCCAGGGGTGTTCTGTGGTTCTGGTCTTCCTGGTATAGCGTTCACTGGGTTTTCAACTTCTGGAACAACGGCCTGTTAGGAGATGGGTAATCATAACAAGCAAATGGTCATTATTTAAAATGTTTAAAATTCTAAGAGTCTAAAAGTTTGGGCGGTGGGGGAATTGCTTTAACATGGTCATAACATGCATCATTTACAGGAGCTATTTGATTTGGATTTTTAGGACCCGTTTAGGTATCAAAAACAAATATTTATACATGTTATGATAAATTATTGAATTTGGTCTTTAGTCCCAATTCCCATAGAAACGCATTGAAAAGCACATTCATAAACAGGAGTAAGGTTTTGAAGTGACTGTCATTTATCTAGGAGATACAAGAGATCTTGTACACATTTCACTCCTTTTTTTGGGGTAGGCACAAATTGAGATGCAGCCTGTGCAACAAAAAAAAACATATCTCTAGCTTTGACAGATTTTGATGTGGATATTATTATTATGTTACTTACTTTTATGCACCGGTATGTCAATAGACTCTACGGTTGTTTACACAGATTAATGATGTAGAGGGAACCTTCAGTGACAGTTTTTCTTTAGGGGATCGGTGTCTTCTGGTTGATATGATGCATCCTACACCAACTAAGAATAATCCACCAGTAACAATGCCCACAATGATGCCAACTAGTGATGCTGCAGCGATCCCCTTCTTCTCACCAATACCTGAGATGTCACACCCATACATATAACACACATATACACACAAAAACAGCATTATCCACATTTTTGCTGGAGAAGAATATAACTGCAATGATAAAACTTAGTTGATTTAAAAAAAATAATGATAGAGGAATTCACAGAAAGCGGAAGTTAGTAAATTAGACTGACAATGAGACACCATGCGTTGTGATTTGGTCTCTGCATTGATGTGATTGTTGACAATACACTGGATAAATCCATTACAACTGGAGACGGTGACCTCACAGAGTGACAGAGAATCTTGGTACAGTGTGTACTGACCTCATCACAGACAGAGAATATCCAGCTTGAACAATTCAGTGTGATGTTACAAAGTCCTGTACTTGTAGTATTTTATTTAGCTTTTATTTAACTAGGCAAGTCAGTTAAGAACCAATTATTTTTACAATGACAGCCTATCAGGGAACAGTGAGTTAACTCAAATCAAATCAAATTTATTTATATAGCCCTTCGTACATCAGCTGATATCTCAAAGTGCTGTACAGAAACCCAGCCTAAAACCCCAAACAGCAAGCAATGCAGGTGTAGAAGCACGGTGGCTAGGAAAAACTCCCTAGAAAGGCCAAAACCTAGGAAGAAGAGGGGGGGGCCGGCCAGGCAGAGACAGCAAGGGCGGTTCGTTGCTCCAGAGCCTTTCCGTTCACCTTCCCACTCCTGGGCCAGATTACACTCAATCATATGACCCACTGAAGAGATGAGTCTTCAGTAAGGACTTAAAGGTTGAGACCGAGTTTGCGTCTCTGACATGGGTAGCCAGACCGTTCCATAAAAATGGAGCTCTATAGGAGAAAGCCCTGCCTCGAGCTGTTTGCTTAGAAATTCTAGGGACAATTAGGAGGCCTGCGTCTTGTGACCGTAGCCTGCATGTAGGTATGTACGGCAGGACCAAATCAGAGAGATAGGTAGGAGCAAGCCCATGTAATGCTTTGTAGGTTAGCAGTAAAACCTTGAAATCAGCCCTTGCTTTGACAGGAAGCCAGTGTAGGGAGGCTAGCACTGGAGTAATATGATCACATTTTTTGGTTCTAGTCAGGATTCTAGCAGCCGTATTTAGCACTAACTGAAGGTTATTTAGCGCTTTATCCGGGTGGCCGGAAAGTAGAGCATTGCAGTAGTCTAACCTAGAAGTGACAAAAGCATGGATTAATTTTTCTGCATAATTTTTGGACAAAGTTTCTGATTTTTGCAATGTTACGTAGATGGAAAAAAGCGGTCCTTGAAATGGTCTTGATATGTTCTTCAAAAGAGAGATCAGGGTCCAGAGTAATGCCGAGGTCCTTCACAGTTTTATTTGAGACGACTGTACAAACATTAAGATTAATTGTCAGATTCAACAGAAGATCTCTTTGTTTCTTGGGACCTAGAACAAGCATCTCTGTTTTGTCCGAGTTCAAAAGTAGAAAGTTTGCAGCCATCCACTTCCTTATGTCTGAAACACATGCTTCTAGCGAGGGCAATTTTGGGGCTTCACCATGTTTCATTGAAATGTACAGCTGTGTGTCATCCGCGTAGCAGTGAAAGTTAACATTATGTTTTCGAATGACATCCCCAAGAGGTAAAATATATAGTGAAAACAATAGTGGTCCTAAAACGAAACCTTGATTAACACCGACATTTACAGTTGATTTGTCAGAGGACAAACCATTCACAGAGACAAACTGATATCTTTCCGACAGATAAGATCTAAACCAGGCCAGAACTTGTCCATGTAGACCAATTTGGGTTTCCAATCTCTCCGAAGGAATGTGGTGATCGATGGTATCAAAAGCAGCACTAAGGTCTAGGAGCACGAAGACAGATGCAGAGCCTCGGTCTGATGCCATTAAAAGGTCTTTTACCACCTTCACAAGTGCAGTCTCAGTGCTATGATGGGGTCTAAAACCAGACTGAAGCATTTCGTATACATTGTTTGTCTTCAGGAAGGCAATGAGTTGCTGCGCAACAGCCTTTTCTAAAAATTTTGAGAGCAATGGAAGATTCGATATAGGCCGATAGTTTTTTATATTTTCTGGGTCAAGGTTTGGCTTTTTCAAGAGAGGCTTTATTACTGCCACTTTTAGTGAGTTTGGTACACATCCGGTGGATAGAGAGCCGTTTATTATGTTCAACATAGGAGGGCCAAGCACAGGAAGCAGCTCTTTCAGTAGTTTAGTTGGAATAGGGTCCAGTATGCAGCTTGAAGGTTTAGAGGCCATGATTATTTTCATCATTGTGTCAAGAGAAATAGTACTAAAACACTTGAACACACTTGAACACACTTGAACACTTGATGAAACACTCTCTTGATCCTAGGTCCTGGCAGAGTTGTGCAGACTCAGGACAACTGAGCTTTGAAGGAATATGCAGATTTAAAGAGGAGTCCGTAATTTGCTTTCTAATAATCATGATCTTTTCCTCAAAGACGTTCATGAATTTATCACTGCTAAAGTGAAAGCCATCCTCTCTTGGGGAATGCTGCTTTTTAGTTAGCTTTGTGACAGTATCAAAAAGGAATTTCGGATTGTTCTTATTTTCCTCAATTAAGTTAGAAAAATAGGATGATCGAGCAGCAGTAAGGGCTCTTCGGTACTGCACGGTACTGTCTTTCCAAGCTAGTCGGAAGACTTCCAGTTTGGTGTGGCGCCATTTCCGTTCCAATTTTCTGGAAGCTTGCTTCAGAGCTCGGGTATTTTCTGTGTACCAGGGAGCTAGTTTCTTATGAGAAATGTTTTTAGTTTTTAGGGGTGCAACTGCATCTAGGGTATTGCGCAAGGTTAAATTGAGTTCCTCAGTTAGGTGGTTAACTGATTTTTGTCCTCTGGCGTCCTTGGGTAGACAGAGGGAATCTGGAAGGACATCAAGGAATCTTTGTGTTGTCTTTGAATTTATAGCACGACTTTTGATGTTCCTTGGTTGGGGTCTGAGCAGTTTATTTGTTGCAATTGCAAACGTAATAAAATGGTGGTCCGATAGTCCAGGATTATGAGGAAAAACATTAAGATCCATAACATTTATTCCATGGGACAAAACTAGGTCCAGAGTATGACTGTGACAGTGAGTGGGACCAGAGACATGTTGGACAAAACCCACTGATTCGGTTTTGTTAACTGCCTTGTTCAGGGGCAGAACGACATATTTTACCTTGGGGATTCGATCTATCATGATTAAATGTAGTTAGTTGTTTCATACATAGAATCTGCTCTATCATGATTAAATGTAGTTAGTTGTTTCATACATAGAATCTGTTCTGTCATGATTAAAAATATGGTCCGTGCACCAATCTTTCCAGAATACTTACATAATTATTATTTAAAAAATACAAGGAATTTACAGGTAACTGGCAAAATAAAGGAACCGCTTGAGTCAATGAGGGGTACAAAGTATATTGAAAGCAGGTGCTTTCACACAAATGCGGTTTCTGAGTTAATTAAGCAATGCTTAGTGTCATGTCGATGACATTGTCCCCATCCACAGGGCACGAGTGGTTCCCGAATGGTTTGATGAGCATGAAAAGGAAGTAAACCATATGCCATGGCTGTCTCAGTTACCAGATCTCAACCCAATTGTCCACTTAAGGGAGATTGTGGAGTGTCGCCTAAGACAGCGTTTTCCACCACCATCAACAAAATACCACAGACACTTAGAATCCATGCCATTGAAGCTGTTCTGGCTAGAGGCCCAATACCCTATTAAGACACTTGATGTTGGTGCTTCCCTTATTTTGCCAGTTATCTGTAGCTACACAGCAGAGCTGTGGAAAAACACAAACGTTAAGGCAAATGCAGTTCATGTTCCATTCTTTACAAAGTACTGTATGACAACCATATCTCTTCAATCACTATATGAAATTAAATGTTGGGGTGTATGGTCAGAACAGTCTCCACTCAAAATAAAACCAGCATGATACAATTGCCTTTCACATGTTATTTTGAGACACATAAAAACTCAAAATATGTCTAAAAATCACAAATAAAGAAATTGGATGAAGCATTAAGAGATGGAGGCTTGATGAAGTGAACAAATATCTACCATCATCTTCAGAGTGTCCAGAGTTGAGGTATGGAGGTGCGGGGTTTTATGACACCTCACGCCCATTGTAAATTATAAGGCAGCATGAATCAAAACATTTTAGCATTCTCCCATTTTTTCCCAAAATGTACCTCCGAATATATGAAAGTGTATTTTTGTAGAGTGTAGAGTGTGTGACACACGTACAACATGTGAAGGAGCAAACATAAATAGAGAGTGAAAGGTTAAAGGGGAAAAGCAGTCAGACTTCACCTTTAGTGGGTACAGCCTGGTAAACATCTGGGGTTTCTTATCGCCCCCTTCAGGGACAGGCCTGTAACTACTCCACATTCCAGTTGTTCACAATATAGACACTAATATGGTCATTGGTCACATAGCAACAGCATAAGCCCTCAGTCTACTGGGTCTGCCATCTTATTCCTTCCTCTCTCTATCTCATCATAATAGTACAGACATGGAACACTTCTGTATGGGTTCATATCAGTAGAAGTCAATCTGAATGTGGTTTACAGAAGACTGAAAGACTGAAAGACTTTCAAAGTAATACAATGATGTGGGGAATCATCACCTTTTATTTGATATATGAGAATTCATACAAAACACAACATACCTTCTACATTTTAAGTTCCATAGTGGAACACTCATCTGGCTCCTATAACAACTACTGGATCCATTTTACAAAATTCATGTTGAAAATGTACAGTGGGGAGAACAAGAAATTGATACACTGCCGATTTTTGCAGGTTTTCCTACTTACAAAGCATGTAGAGGTGTGTAATTTTTATCATAGGTACACTTCAACTGTGAGAGACGGAATCTGAAACAAAAATCCAGAAAATCACATTTTAAGTAATTAATTTGCATTTTATTGCATGACACCTACCAACCAGTAAGAATTCCGGCTCTCACAGACCTGTTAGTTTTTCTTTAAGAAGCCCTCCTGTTCTCCACTCATTACCTGTATTAACTGTACCTGTTTGAACTCGTTACCTGTATAAAAGACACCTGTCCACACACTCAATCAAACCGACTCCAACCTCTCCACAATGGCCAAGACCAGAGAGATGTGTCAGGACATCAGGGATACAATTGTGGACCTGCACAAGGCTGGGATGGGCTACAGGACAATAAGCAATCAGATTGGTGAGAAGGCAACAGCTGTTGGCGCAATTATTAGAAAATGGAAAAAGTTCAAGATGACGGTCAATCACCCTCGGTCTGGGGCTCCATGCAAGATCTCACCTCGTGGGGCATCAATGATCATGAGGAAGGTGAGGGATCAGCCCAGAACTACACGGCAGGACCTGGTCAATGACCTGAAGAGAGCTGGGACCACAGTCTCAAAGAAAACCATTAGTAACACACTACATGGCCATGGATTAAAATCCTGCAGCGCACGCAAGGTCCCCCTGCTCAAGCTAGCACATTTCCAGGCCCGTCGGAAGTTTGCCAATGACCATCTGGATGATCCAGAGGAGGAATGGGAGAAGGTCATGTGGTCTGATGAGACAAAAATAGAGCTTTTTGGTCCAAAATCCACTCGCCGTGTTTGGAGGAAGAAGAAGGATAAGTACAACCCCAAGAACACCATCCCAACTGTGAAGCATGGAGGTGGAAACATCATTCTTTGGGGATGCTTTTCTGCAAAGGGGACAGGACGACTGCATCGTATTGAGGGGAGGATGGATGGGGCCATGTATCGTGAGCTCTTGGCCAACAACCTCCTTCCTTCAGTAAGAGCATTGAAGATGGGTCATGGCTGGGTCTTCCAGCATGACAATGACCCGAAACACACAGCCAGGGCAACTAAGGAGTGGCTCCGTAAGAAGCATCTCAAGGTCCTGGAGTGGCCTAGCCAGTCTCCAGACCTGAACCCAATAGAAAATCTTTGGAGGGAGCTGAAAGTCCGTATTGCCCAGAGACAGCCCCGAAACCTGAAGGATCTGGAGAAGGTCTGTATGGAGGAGTGGGCCAAAATCGCTGCTGCATTGTGTGCAAACCTGGTCAAGAACTACAGGAAACGTATGATCTCTGTAATTGCAAACAAAGGTTTCTGTACCAAATATGAAGTTCTGCTTTTCTGATGTATCAAATACTTATGTTATGCAATAAAATGCAAATTAATTACTTAAATCATACAATGTGATTTTCTGGATTTTTGTTTTAGATTCCGTTTCTCACAGTTGAAGTGTACCTATGATAAAAATTACACACCTCTACATGCTTTGTAAGTAGGAAAAGCTGCAAAATCGGCAGTGTATCAAATACTTGTTCTCCCCACTGTATATCTGCTGGAAAGTATTTTTTGTTTTACAAATTACTTAGCAGACAGTATTTCACAATTAATATAATACAAAAAAAGTTTGTGGATTTTAAAGGTAGACTCAGCGATATGACATTGTCATGCCCTGACCTTAATATTCTTTGTTTTCTTTATTATTTTGGTTAGGTCAGGGTGTGACAAGGGGTGGTTTGTTTAGTTTTTGTATTGTCTAGAGTTTTTGTATATCTATGGGGTTTTGGTTTGTCTAGGTAGTTATATGTCTATGGTTGCCTAGATTGGTTTTCAATCAGAGGCAGCTGTTTATCGTTGTCTCTGATTGGGAACCATATTTAGGCAGCCATATTCCTTGGGTAATTCGTGGGTGATTGTCTGTTTAGTTGCTTGTGTCAGCACTATTATTATATAGCGTCACGTTTGTTTTTTGTTTTTTGTATAGTTCGTTCATTGTTCTTAATTTCATTAAAGAAGATGTATTCTCATCACGCTGCGCCTTGGTCTCATCGCTATAACGAACGTGACAGAATCACCCACCAAACAAGGACCAAGCAGCATGAATGGGAGGAACATTGCTTGATGGAAAAATGGACCCTGGAGAAGGATGAGTGGGTAACAACCTGGGAGGAGATTGAGAGGTGGTCGATCGATCCAGAGAGAGTGCCAGTGCCCGCCTGGGATTCTATGGAACAGTGCGAGGAGGGATACAGGAGAATGGAGGAACGCCGACGATATAAGGGTACACGGCTAGCACGGAAGCCCGAGAGGCAGCCCCAAGAGTTGTTTTGGGGTGCACACAAGGAGATTTGCTGAGTCAGGTAGGAGACCTGAGCCAATTTCTCGTGCTTACTGTAGGGAGTGTGTTGCTGGTCAGGCACCGTGTTATGCGGTGGAACGCACGGTGTCTCCAGTGCTCATAGAATGGGCATACAGCCAGGAAGGAGGGTGCCAGCTCAGCGCTCCTGGTCTCCAGTGTACTGTCCAGGGGTACTGCCACGCCCTGACCTCAGTATTCTTTGTTTTATTTATTATTTTGGTTAGGTCAGGGTGTGACAAGGGGTGGTTTGTTTAGTTTTTGTATTGTCTAGGGGTTTTTGTATAGTTCGTTCAGTGTTCTTTGTTTCATTAAAGATGAATTCTCATCACGCTGCGCCTTGTTCTCATCGCTATAACGAACGTGACAGACGTAGATGTAGAAAGTAAACTGCATAGTGGTTCAATTTCCACAACAACTAAGAACGTTGACGCATGAGGCTCAACTTCTCCTCTGTTTTGGTCCGGAGACTACCAGACTGTGAACACCGTGAAGTGAACCCGTGCATATGTGCAGATACTGTCTGTGACTGTGAGAGTGAAGTCCTGCATCTCGCTCATCTCAATATCTGTAGTGCTACTCTTGGCAACGTAATTTCACTGAGTCTACCTTTAATATAAAAATAAGTATAAAAGCTGCATTATGTAAATATACATTTTTAATAACAAACTATAGCTACGTGTTCCATCTTAACTGTTATAGTAGGTTGACCAACCAGGTATAAACACATCTTTAGTATTTTAAATTAGAATAAAAAACAGAAAGGATTCACGTACTGAATATATACAACTGCATTTAAAAAGCATGACGGTATTTAAAATACAACACATTTGACTTTTAATTGTAAAAAATACACTACACTCTTAATTAACAAACTGAAATAAAGAGGTAAGCGTAATATAAAAAAATCTACATCAATCATCAATAACAAAGGGAAGCTTACAATCCACCGAAAGCTGAAAACGTCAACTTACAAAATCATAAAATTCAGCATTTGTGAAATTCCATTCAGTGATATTAAACTCAGTAAAACACTATCATATGTCAATGGTAAAAACTTTACAATCATACAGTGGTTGTTCAGCTTACAGTTCGTACTGTACTGATCACACTAAGGATTCGTTCTGTTCGATGACATCATCACATGGTATCTGGTCTTGAGGAGATTTGACTGTTGAACACAAACCTACAGGAATATAATGGATGGAAAGTATCATTAGAGTTAAACTGATCCAACTGCTCTTTCAAATGTACACAGCTATAAAATGTAAACAATCAGAGAGCATGACATATAGAAGGAGATTATCCAGCTGGATAAACTGGTTGTAAATACACTGAAATAAAGCTCTCACCTCGAGCCCTGCAGCATTTCACCGTCAGCACAATGGACACCAGTAGAAAGGGAGACATCACCAGTAGACCACACAGCAGCCTGGTCAGAGAGATGGAGACAACAGAACCTGGAGGGTCTAGAAAAACACATGTTTTACCATCAAGGTTATATAGGTTTCAGATTATAGAGCATGAAAAGAAAGTAGGACGGCCATCTTTTGACAATTTAGTTGAGAGATCATATTTTCAAGAGGAGTGGAAATCCAAAACATATATTAACATCAACACTTAAATCACGTTTTTAACACAGAAAATAAAAAGGTAACTAACTTGTGATACTACACATTTTCTCACCTCTCACTGTCACCCAGCTCTCTGGTGATTCTCCTTCACCAGATTTACACTTATAGAATCCTTCATCTGACTTGGATACTGTAGGGATGGTCATCTCTCCTGTGGTCTCATTCTTGATGAGTGTTCCATCTTTGTAGAAATCAGTATTGAGTTTAGGATTTGTTCCCTGATGTCTAAATGTACAGGTCAGAGTCACAGTGTCTCCTTCAGTCACAGGATGGACAGGGCTCTCCAGGATCACATCACCATCTGTGTATCATAATATAAATAATACTGTAAATCTGGAGTCATCACTCACAATACATCAACATCTTATGAGCTTGTATTTTATGAGATGCAATCATTCAGTTACAGAATTGAACATATTATTATACATGCATTTATGAAAGATTAGTGAATGTTGTACAATAGACATACCATTTACTGTGATGTTGACAGCATTACTGTTCTCTCCTGATCCAGACTCACACCAGAACACTCCACTGTACCATGTTGTCAATGATGTGATGGTGCAGGTGGATTCTGTTATTGATCTCCAGGTAGATGGACACTCTGACCGCCATGCTGTCTCAGTGTGTCTCTTCAGTCTCCATCCAGTAGAGTTCCCCTTCAGCTCACAGATCAGTGAGAGAGACTTTGATGTAAAGTGTTGAGTTGTGTTGGGATTTACTGTAAGAGACACTGAAGGCTGCAGATCTGAAACAAAGAGAGACAGAGACAAACCTATAGTTATATAGACACATGAGGGTGACTTAAAGATGATTTAATACAGTTTAAATGCAGTTAGTTACCTCCTGACCAGAGAAACTGAGGTTCACTGTAGAGTGTGTCATAGACTGGGTCTCCTCTCCCAGCTCTACACACATATTCTCCTGTGGGAGTAGGACCAGCAGGGATCAGAGTGTAGGAGTCTTCACTAGTCCCATTGTCAGATAGGGGCTGTAGAGAGTAAGACTTGTCTGATAGGGAGGGTAACCCTGCTCTGTAGGGAACAGTCCTGTACCAGGAGAACCTCCAGCCTGTAGACGTCTTGTCAACTTCACAGCTCAGAGACACCGAGTCTCCAGGGTTCAGCCACTGAGGAGAGATACTCAGGACAGGTTGAGGTTGATCTGTGATTTGATAGAGGACAGGTTTAAACCTTTCAGTCTTAGAAAGTATTCTAGTGAACCCAATTTATTTTATACATGATTAAATAGACTCACCAGACACAGTCAGTTTTACAGCCTCACTGATCTTGGAGAACTTGTTTCCCTTTACACCCTCACAGGTATATGAACCACTGTTAGACCAGTAGACAGGACTGATTCTGTACTCAGGCTTTGTGTTAAAGGGGATGAATAACTGACTATTTTTATACCATCTGTAGTTCCAGTCAGAGTCTCCTCCTCCCTGTATGTCACATCTCATAGTAACAGTCTCTCTAATGAATATCTGGGTCCAGTTGGGTTGGAGGGTCAGAACAGCAACAGGTCTCTCTGCACAGACACAACACAGACAACTGAATAAACAGTTGCACAATTTGAAATGTATTAATTTTTCAATAGGTCAACTCATGAATATAGCTTCAAAATAGCTATAATTGTTGCGATACAATATATGATAAAAAATATTATACCCTAGATTACTTTCTATCCACAATAACAGCCCTTTATCATAAAACTGTTTTAGACTCACCAGTAATGTTTATCTGGACTGGGTCACTGTACAGGGTGTAGTAGACTGGGTCTCCTCTCCCAGCTCTGCACCAGTACTGTCCTCCATCAGAGACACTGACCCAGCTGAGTGTGTAGGAGTATCCAGAGGTTGTGGTTACTGGTGTAGAGTCTGGTCTGTGTCTGTACCAGTAAAACTTCCATCCAGGAGACTCTGCAGTACAGCTCAGTGTCACACTGTCTCCTGTGAATATGTTCTCTTTGTCTGAAGTCAGTGTGGTCTTTGGCTGATAATCTGTGGGTATTTCAATAGGTTTGAGTGATAAGATAACAACAACGAGAACAACAGCAACAACAACTAAAAGACTCACTATTCACAGTAACAGAGACATCATCACTGATGGATGAAGATGTGGGTCTGGATCTTCTCTCTACTCTTCTCTTTCTCTCTACAGTATCATTCCTGTCGTTGTACCACTTATAGCTCCAGATACTGTCAGACCCTACTGAACACGTCAGAGTAACTGTCTCTTCAGGGAACACAGGGTTTGGATCTACAGTTCAGTTGAGCATAGTGCAATAGAGTAGGGAAGAGTTCAGTAGAGTACAGTACAGTAGGGTACAATACAGTAGGGTACAGTTCAGTAGAATACAGTACAATACAGTAGGGTACAGTTCAGTAGAGTACAGTACAATAGAGTAGGGTACAGTACAGTAGAGCACTGTACAATAGAGTAGGGTACAGTACAGTAGAGCACAGTAGAATAGAGTAGGGTACAGTACAGTAGAGCACTGTACAATAGAGTAGGGTACAGTACAGTAGAGCACAGTACAATAGAGTAGGGTACAGGACAGTAGAGCACAGTACAATAGAATAGGGTATAGTTCAGAAGAGCACAGAACAGTCGTGGCCAAAAGCTTTGACAATGACACAAATATTAATTTCCACAAAGTTTGCTGCTTCATTGTCTTTCATCATGAAGTGCTTTGAGAGACTAGTCAAGGACCATATCACCTCCACCCTACCTGACACCCTAGACACACTCTAATTTGCTTACCGCCCAAATAGGTCCACAGACAATGCAATCTCAACCACACTGCACACTGCCCTAACCCATCTGGACAAGAGGAATACCTATGTGAGAATGCTGTTCATCGACTACAGCTCGGCATTTAACACCATAGTACCCTCCAAACTCGTCATCAAGCTCGAGACCCTGGGTCTCGACCCCGCCCTGTGCAACTGGGTACTGGACTTCCTGACGGGCCACCCCCAGGTGGTGAGGGTAGGTAACAACATCTCCACCCCGCTGATCCTCAACACTGGGGCCCCACAAGGGTGCGTTCTGAGCCCTCTCCTGTACTCCCTGTTCACCCACGACTGCGTGGCCACGTACGCCTCCAACTCAATCATCAAGTTTGCGGACGACACAACAGTGGTAGATTTCGGTGTTCCTCAAGGTTCCGTTTTAGGACCACTATTGTTTTCACTATATATTTGACCTCTTGGGGATGTTATTCGAAAACATAATGTTAACTTTCACTGCTATGCGGATGACACACAGCTATATATTTCAATGAAACATGGTGAAGCCCCAAAATTGCCCTTGCTAGAAGCATGTGTTTCAGACATAAGGAAGTGGATGGCTGAAAACTTTCTACTTTTAAACTCGGACAAAACAGAGATGCTTGTTCTAGGTCCCAAGAAACAAAGAGATCTTCTGTTGAATCTGACAATTAATCTTAACGGTTGTACAGTCGTCTCAAATAAAACTGTGAAGGACCTCGTCGTTACTCTGGACCCTGATCTTTCTTTTGAAGAACATATCAAGACCATTTCAAGGACAGCTTTTTTCCATCTACGTAACATTGCAAAAATCAGAAACTTTCTGTCCAAAAATGATGCAGAAAAATTTATCCATGCTTTTGTCACTTCTAGGTTAGACTACTGCAATGCTCTACTTTCCGGCTACCCGGATAAAGCACTAAATAAACTTCAGTTGGTGCTAAATACGGCTGCTAGCATCCTGACTAGAACCAAAAAATTTGATCATATTACTCCAGTGCTAGCCTCTCTACACTGGCTTCCTGTCAAAGCAAGGGCTGATTTCAAGGTTTTACTGCTAACCTACAAAGCATTACATGGGCTGCTCCTACCTATTTCTCTGATTTGGCCCTGCCGTACATACCTACACGTACTCTACGGTCACAAGACCCAGGCCTCCTAATTGTCCTTAGAATTTCTAAGCAAACAGCTGGAGGCAGGACTTTCTCCTATAGAGCTCCATTTTTATGGAACGGTCTGCCTACCCATGTCAGAGACGCAAACTCGGTCTCAACCTTTAAGTCTTTACTGAAGACTCATCTCTTCAGTGGGTCATATGATTGAGTGTAGTCTGGCCCAGGAGTGGGAAGGTGAACGGAAAGGCTCTGGAGCAACGAACCGCCCTTGCTGTCTCTGCCTGGCTGGTTCCCCTCTTTCCACTGGGATTCTCTGCCTCTAACCCTATTACAGGGGCTGAGTCACTGGCTTACTGGGGCTCTCTCATGCCGTCCCTGGAAGGGGTGCGTCACCTGAGTGGGTTGATTCACTGATGTGGTCATCCTGTCTGGGTTGGCGCCCTCCCTTGGGTTGTGCCATGGCGGAGATCTTTGTGGGCTATACTCAGCCTTGTCTCAGGATGGTAAGTTGGTGGTTGAAGATATCCCTCTAGTGGTGTGGGGCTGTGCTTTGGCAAAGTGGGTGGGGTTATATCCTTCCTGTTTGGCCCTGTCCGGGGGTGTCCTCGGATGGGGCCACAGTGTCTCCTGACCCCTCCTGTCTCAGCCTCCAGTATTTATGCTGCAGTAGTTTATGTGTCGGGGGCTAGGGTCAGTTTGTTATATCTGGAGTACTTCTCCTGTCCTATTCGGTGTCCTGTGTGAATCTAAGTGTGCGTTCTCTAATTCTCTCCTTCTCTCTTTCTTTCTCTCTCTCGGAGGACCTGAGCCCTAGGACCATGCCCCAGGACTACCTGACATGATGACTCCTTGCTGTCCCCAGTCCATCTGACCGTGCTGCTGCTCCAGTTTCAACTGTTCTGCCTTATTATTATACGACCATGCTGGTCATTTATGAACATTTGAACATCTTGGCCATGTTCTGTTATAATCTCCACCCGGCACAGCCAGAAGAGGACTGGCCACCCCACATAGCTTGGTTCCTCTCTAGGTTTCTTCCTAGGTTTTGGCCTTTCTAGGGAGTTTTTCCTAGCCACCGTGCTTCTACACCTGCATTGCTTGCTGTTTGGGGTTTTAGGCTGGGTTTCTGTACAGCACTTTGAGATATCAGCTGATGTACGAAGGGCTATATAAATACATTTGATTTGATTTGATTTTGATTTGGTAGGCTTGATTACCAACAAAGACGAGACGGCCTACAGGGAGGAGGTGAGGGCCCTCGGAATGTGGTGTCAGGAAAATAACCTCACACTCAACGTCAACAAAACTAAGGAGAGGAGGCTGAAGAAATTTGGCTTGTCATCAAAAGCACTCACAAACTTCTACAGATGCACAATTGAGAGCATCCTGTCGGGATGTATCACCGCCTGGTACGGCAACTGCTCCGCCCACAACCGTAAGGCTCTCCAGAGGGTAGTGAGGTCTGCACAACGCATCACCGGGGGCAAACTATCTGCCCTCCAGGACACCTACATTCCCGATGTCACAGGAAGGCCATAAAGATCATCAAGGACAACAACCACCCTAGCCACTGCCTGTTCACCCCGCTATCATCCAGAAGGCGAGGTCAGTACAGGTGCATCAAAGCTGGGACCGAGAGACTGAAAAACAGCTTCTATCTTAAGGCCATCAGACTGTTAAACAGTTAAACTAACATTGAGTGGCTGCTGCCAACACACTGACTCAACTCCAGCCACTTTAATAATGGAAATTGATGTAAAATATATCACTAGCCACTTTAAACAATGCTACTTAATATAATGTTTACATACCCTACATTATTCATCTCATATGTCTACGTATATAATGTACTCTATATCATCTACTGCATCTTTATGTAATACATGTATCACTAGCCACTTTAAACTATGCCACTTTGTTTACATACTCATCTCATATGTATATACCGTACTCGATACCATCTACTGCATCTTGCCTATGCCGTTCTGTACCATCACTCATTCACATATCTTTATGTACATATTCTTTATCCCTTTACACTTGTGTGTATAAGGTAGTAGTTTTGGAATTGTTAGTTAGATTACTCGTTGGTTATTACTGCATTGTCGGAACTAGAAGCACAAGCATTTCGCTACACTCGCATTAACATCTGCTAACCATGTGTATGTGACAAATAAAATTTGATTTGATTTGATATTTTTGTCAGATGTTACTACGGAATACTGAAGTATAATTACAAGCATTTCATTAGTGCCAAAGGCTTTTATTGACAATTACATGAAGTTGATGCAAGTTGAAGTTGACCCTTCTTTTTCAAAACCTCTGCAATCTGCCCTGGCATGCTGTCAATTCACTTCTGAGCCACATCCTGACTGAAGGCAGCCCATTCTTGCATAATCAATGCTTGGAGTTTGTCAGAATTTGTGGGTTTTTGTTTGTCCTCCCGCCTCTTGAAGATTGACCACAAGTTCTCAATGAGATTAAAGTCTGGGGAGTTTCCTGGCCATGGACCCATATCGATGTTTTGTTCCCCGAGCCACTTAGTTATCACTTTTGCCTTATGGCAAGGTGCTCCATCATGCTGGAAAAGGCATTGTTCATCACCAAACTGTTCCTGGATGGTTTGGAGAAGTTGCTCTCGGAGGATGTGTTGGTACCATTCTTTATTCATGGCTGTGTTATTAGGCAAAATTGTGAGTGAGCCCACTCCCTTGGCTGAGAAGCAACCCCACACATGAATGGTCTCAGGATGCTTTAATGTTGGCATGACACAGGACTGATGGTAGCGCTCACCTTGTCTTCTCCGGACAAGCTTTTTTCCGGATGCCAACAAACAATCGGAAAGGGCATTCATCAGAGAAAATGACTTTACCCCAGTCCTCAGCAGTCCAATCCCTGTACCTTTTGTAGAATATCATTCTGTCCTTGATGTTATTCCTGGAGAGAAGTGGCTTCTTTGCTGCCCTTCTTGACACCAGGCCATCCTCCAGAAGTCTTCACCTCACTGTGCATGCAGATGCACTAACACCTGCCTGCTGCCATTCCTGAGCAAGCTCTGTACTGGTGGTGCCCCGATCCCAGTTGAATCAACTTTAGGTTGCTTGCTGGACTTCTTGGGTGCCCTGAAGCCTTCTTCACAACAATTCACAACAATTGAACCGTTCTTGATGATCCGATAAATGGTTGATTTAGGTGCAATCTTACTGGCAGCGATAACCTTGCCTGTGAAGCCCTTTTTGTGCAAAGCAAGGATGATGGCACGTGTTTCCTTGCAGGGAACCATGACTGACAGAGGAAGAACAATGCTTCCAAGCACCACCCTCCTTTTGAAGCTTTCAGTCTGTTATTCAGTACAGTACAGTAAAGCAGGGTACAGTACAGTAGAGTAGGGTAGAGTACAGTACAGTAGAGTAGGGTAGAGCACTGTAGAGTAGGGTACATTACAGTAGAGTACTGTTCAGTTGAGCACAGTACAATAGAGTAGGATACAGTTCAGTAGAGCCCAGAACAACAGAGTAGGGTAGAGTTCAGTAGATCACAGTACAATAGAGTAGGGTACAGTAAGGTTGAGTACAGTAGAGTAGCATATAGTAGTAGTAGTGTTTTGGTCAAATAGATGTCAAATAGATAGGGTAGAGTTCAGTAGAGCACACTACAATAGAGTAGGGTACAGTACAGTAGAGTACAATAGAATAGGGTAGAGTTCAGTAGAGCACAGTGCAATAGAGTAGGGTATAGTTCAGTAGAGCACAGTACAATAGAGTAGGGTACAGTACAGTAGAGTACAATAGAATAGGGTAGAGTTCAGTAGAGCACAGTACAATAGAGTAGGGTACAGTTCAGTAGAGTACAGTACAATAGAGTAGGGTAGAGGTCAGTAGAGCACAGTACAATAGAGTAGGGTACAGTTCAGTAGAGCACAGTACAATAGAGTAGGGTACAGTACACTAGAGTAGGGTACAGTAGAGTAAAGAAGGGTACAGTAGAGTACAATAGAGTAGGGTACAGTACAGTAGAGTACAGTGGAGTAGGGTTCAGTACAGAAGAGAAGTATGTAGTAGTAGTAGTGTTTTGGTCAAATGTTTGGGGTCTTGGAGGGTTGGAACCCCCTGTTGTCTATTCATCTCAAAACTCTACTCTTTTTCCTGAAGTGTCCACAACCCACATGGTGGTCCTCTGTAACACAGTTGGTAGATTATGGCACATGCAACATTAACATGTCGATGTCCTGCTTGTGTTGTAACAGACACCATAATGGCACAGATACAAAGATGAAACCTCTAAATAAATGTTTTCCTTTATGTTCAAACATGAAGTTTAGGAGTCAGTGTACAGTACAGACTCCTTTCAATAGAAATACAGTGTGTGTATAAACAATTACTCTGTACTAAACTTATTTAACAATATGTTTGTTATTGCTTTGGAGTTTGGAGACTTCACAGAACAACACTGTCCCAATACTTTAACGAAGAATTCTGACACAATATAAATAGTGTCCATCTTCATGACAAAAACCACAAAGTAACTCACCTTCTACAGTGAGAGTGACAGGATCACCTGGTTGTGAAGATGTGGGTCTAGACACTCTGTTCCCTTCACACCAGTAGAGACCCTGGTCAGACTCAGCAGCTCTACTGATAGTGAGGGTGTTTCCTGTTATAGTGTGACTGACAGACTGGGACACTACATGATAAATCCAGTCTTTGTATCTACTGTCATACGTCACTGAACACATCAGAGTAACTGTCTCTCCAGTGAATGCAGGGTTTGGCTTCACAGTCAGAGTAGTTTTGGGAAGAGTTGAGAAAATAATGCACAAAACATCTGGATACCTGCCTGGTAATTCAGCTGATGCTGTAACATTGTGATAAAATTATATTTTACATATGTTGACTCCATTCAGTTAGAATTGACATACATTTATATAAAGACGAATGCAGTCAGAGCAACAATCTTTCCAAAGTATGATCTGACTTCAGTAAGTAGTACGGCAACTATTATTTTAGACATATAAACTATATATGCAAAAGTATGTGGACACCCTTTCAAATGAGTGGATTCTGCTTTTTCAGCCACACCCGTTGCTGACATGTGTATAAAATCAGGCACACAGCCATGCACTCTCCATAGACAAACATTGGCAGTAGAATGGCCTTACTGAAGAGCTCAGTGACTTTCAATGTGACACCGTCATAGGATGCCACCTGTCTAACAAGTCAGTTTGTCAGATTTCTGCCATGATAGAGCTAACTGTAGTCAACTGTAAGTGCTGTTATTGTGAAGTGGAAACGTCTAGGAGCAACAACGGCTGCAATATGGTAGGCCACACAAGCGCACAGAACGGGACCGCCGAGTGCTGAAGTGCGGAGCGCGTAAAAATTGTCTGTCCTCCATTGAAACACTAACTACTGCATTCCAAACTGCCTCTAGAAGCAAACTCAGCTAAATCAATGTTCGTCGGGAGCTTCATGATATGGGTTTCCATGGCCGAGAAGCCGCACACAAGCATAAGATAACCAATACAATAGAGCAGGGAACAGTTCAGTAGATTAGGCTACAGTGCAATAGAGTAGGATACAGTACAGTTGAGCAGAGTACAATAGAGTAGGGTACAGTACAATAGAGTGCAGAAGAGTAGGGTACAGTATAGTAAATAAGGGTACAGAAGAGTACAATAGAGTAGGGTACAGTACAGTGGAGTACAGTAGAGTAGGGTACAGTACAGTAGAGTCCAGTAGAGTAGGGTACAGTACAGAAGAGAAGTATGTAGTAGTAGTAATGTTTTGGTCAAATGTTTGTCAAATTTGGGGTCTTGGAGTGATAGAGCTAACCCAGTCAACTGTAAGTGCTGTTATTGTGAAGTGGAAACGTCTATGAGCAACAACGGCTGCAATATGGTAGGCCACACAAACAGTACAGTACAGTACAATAGAATAGGGTACAGTTCAGTTGAGCACAGTACAATAGAGTAGGATACAGTTCAGTAGAGCATAGTACAATAGTGCAGGGTACAGTTCAATAGCAGTACAATAGAGTAGGGTACAGTTCAGTAGAGTACAGTACAATAGAGTAAGTTACAGTTCAGTAGAGCACAGTACAATAGTGCAGGGTACAGTACAATAGAGCACAGTACAATAGAGTAGGGTTCAGTTCAGTAGAGTACAATAGAGTAGGGTACAGTTCAGTAGAGTACAGTACAATAGAGTAGGGTAGAGTTCAGTAGAGCACAGTACAATAGAGTAGGGTACAGTACAATAGAGTACAGAAGAGTAGGGTGCAGTATAGTAAATAAGGGTACAGAAGAGTACAATAGAGTAGGGTACAGGACAGTGGAGTACAGTAGAGTAGGGTACAGTACAGTAGAGTAGGGTACAGTTCAGTTGAGCACAGTACAATAGAGTAGGATACAGTTCAGTAGAGCACAGTACAATAGAGTAGGGTGCAGTATAGTAAATAAGGGTACAGAAGAGTACAATAGAGTAGGGTACAGGACAGTGGAGTACAGTAGAGTAGGGTACAGTACAGTAGAGTAGGGTACAGTTCAGTTGAGCACAGTACAATAGAGTAGGATACAGTTCAGTAGAGCACAGTACAATAGAGTAGGGTACAGTTCAGTAGAGTACAGTACAATAGAGTAGGATACAGTTCAGTAGAGCACAGTACAATAGAGTAGGATACAGTTCAGTAGAGTACAGTACAATAGAGTAGGATACAGTTCAGTAGAGCACAGTACAATAGAGTAGGGTACAGTTCAGTAGAGTACAGTACAATAGAGTAGGATACAGTTCAGTAGAGCACAGTACAATAGAGTAAGGTACAGTTCAGTAGAGTACAGTACAATAGAGTAGGATACAGTTCAGTTGAGCACAGTACAATAGAGTAGGGTACAGTTCAGTAGAGTACAGTACAATAGAGTAGGGTACAGTTCAGTAGAGTACAGTACAATAGAGTAGGGTACAGTTCAGTAGAGCACAGTACAATAGAGTAGGGTACAGTTCAGTAGAGTACAGTACAATAGAGTAGGATACAGTTCAGAAGAGCACAGTGCAAAACATTCAATTAGAGTACAGTAGAGTACAGTTCACAGGAGCACAGTACAATAGAATAGGGTACAGTTCAGTAGAGTACAATAGAGTAGGGTGCAGTTCAGTAGAGCACAGTACAATAGTGCAGGGTACAGTACAATAGAGCACAGTACAATAGAGTAGGGTACAGTTCAGTAGAGTACAATAGAGTAGGGTACAGTTCAGTAGAGCACAGTACAATAGAGTAGGGTACAGTACAATAGAGCACAGTACAATAGAGTAGGGTACAGTTCAGTAGAGTACAATAGAGTAGGGTGCAGTTCAGTAGAGCACAGTACAATAGAGTAGGGTACAGTACAGTAGAGTACAGTTCACAGGAGTACAGTACAATAGAGTAGGGTACAGTTCAGTAGAGTACAATAGAGTAGGGTGCAGTTCAGTAGAGCACAGTACAATAGTGCAGGGTACAGTACAATAGAGCACAGTACAATAGAGTAGGGTACAGTTCAGTAGAGTACAATAGAGTAGGGTACAGTTCAGTAGAGCACAGTACAATAGAGTAGGATACAGTACAATAGAGCACAGTACAATAGAGTAGGGTACAGTTCAGTAGAGCACAGTACAATAGTGCAGGGTACAGTACAATAGAGTAGGGTACAGTACAATAGAGCACAGTACAATAGAGTAGGGTACAGTTCAGGAGAGTAGAATAGAGTAGGGTACAGTTCAGTAGAGTACAGTACAATAGAGTAGGGTACAGTTCAGTAGAGCACAGTACAATAGAGTAGGGTACAGTACAATAGAGTACAGAAGAGTAGGGTACAGTATAGTAAATAAAGGGTACAGAAGAGTACAATAGAGTAGTGTACAGTACAGTGGAGTACAGTAGAGTAGCGTACAGTACAGTAGAGTAGGGTACAGTTCAGTTGAGCACAGTACAATAGAGTAGCGTACAGTACAGTAGAGTAGGGTACAGTTCACTAGAGTACAGTACAATAGAGTAGGGTACAGTTCAGTAGAGTAGGATACAGTTCAGTAGAGTACAGTACAGTAGAGTCGGGTACAGTTCAGTAGAGTACAGTACAATAGAGTAGGATACAGTTCAGTAGAGCACAGTACAATAGAATAGCGTAGAGTACAGTGGAGCACAGTGCAATAGAGTAGGGTATAGTTCAGTAGAGCACAGTACAATAGAGTAGGGTACAGTACAGTAGAGTATAATAGAATAGGGTGGAGCTCAGTAGAGCACAGTACAATAGAGTAGGATACAGTACAGAAAAGCACAGTACAAAATAATAGGGTATAGTTCAGTAGAGCACAGTACAATATAGTAGGGTACAGTAGAGTAGGGTACAGTAAAGTAGAGTACAGTACAATAGAGTAGGGTACAGTACAGTAGAGTACAGTACAGTACAATAGAGTAGGGTACAGTTCAGTTGAGCACGGTACAATAGAGTAGGTTCCAGTTCACTAGAGTACAGTACAATAGAGAAGGGTCCAGTTCAGTAGAGCACAGTGCAAAACATTCAATTAGAGTACAGTAGAGTACAGTACAGTGGAGCACAGTACAATAGAGTAGGGTACAATTCAGTAGAGCACAGTACAAAAGAGTAGGGCACAGTAGAGCAGAGCACAGTACAATAGAGTAGGGTATAGTTCAGTAGAGCACAGCACAATAGAGTAGGGTACAGTACAGTAGAATAAGGTACAGTTCAGTAGAGCACAGAATATAGAGTAGGGTACAGTTCAGTAGAGCACAGCACAATAGAGTAGGTTACAGTTCAGTAGAGCATAGTACAATAGAATAGGGTACAGTTCAGTAGAGCACAGGGCAAAACATTAAATTAGAGAACAGTATAGTATAGTTCAGAAGAGCACAATAGTGTAGGGTACAGTTCAGGAGAGTAGGGTCCAGTACAGGAGAGTACAGTACAAAATAGTAGGGTATATATCAGCAGAGTACAGTACAATAGATTTGGGTACAGTTCTGTGGGTACAGTACAATAGAGTAGGGTACAGTACAGTAGAGCACAGTACAATAGAGTAGGGTACAGTTCAGTAGAGTACAGTACAATAGAGTAAGTTACAGTTCAGTAGAGCACAGTACAATAGTGCAGGGTACAGTACAATAGAGCACAGTACAATAGAGTAGGGTACAGTTCAGTAGAGTAGGGTACAGTACAGTAGAGTACAATAGAGTAGGGTACAGTACAGTGGAGTCCAGTAGAGTAGGGTACAGTACAGTAGAGTCCAGTAGAGTAGGGTACAGTACAGAAGAGAAGTATGTAGTAGTAGTAATGTTTTGGTCAAATGTTTGTCAATGTTTGGGGTCTTGGAGTGATAGAGCTAACCCAGTCAACTGTAAGTGCTGTTATTGTGAAGTGGAAACGTCTATGAGCAACAACGGCTGCAATATGGTAGGCCACACAAACAGTACAGTACAGTACAATAGAATAGGGTACAGTTCAGTAGAGCACAGAATATAGAGTAGGGTACAGTTCAGTAGAGCACAGTACAATAGAGTAGGGTACAGTTCAGTAGAGCATAGTACAATAGAATAGGGTACAGTTCAGTAGAGCACAGGGCAAAACATTAAATTAGAGAACAGAAAAGTACAGTTCAGAAGAACACAGTAGAGTAGGGTACAGTACAGGAGAGTAGGGTACAGTACAGGAGAGCACAGTACAAAATAGTAGGGTATATATCAGCAGAGTACAGTACAATAGAGTAGGGTACAGTACAGTAGAGCACAGTACAATAGAGTAGGGTAAAGTTCAGTAGAGTACAGTGCAAAACATTCAATTTGAGTACAGTAGAGTACAGCACAGTAGAGCACAGTACAATAGAGTAGGGTACAATTCAGTAGAGCACAGTACAAAAGAGTAGGGCACAGTAGAGCAGAGCACAGTGCAATAGAGTAGGGTATAGTTCAGTAGAGCACAGAACAATAGAGTAGGGTACAGTACAGTACAGAACAGTACAGTAGAATAGGGTACAGTTCAGTAGAGCACAGAATATAGAGTAGGGTACAGTTCAGTAGAGCACAGTACAATAGAGTAGGGTACAGTTCAGTAGAGCATAGTACAATAGAATAGGGTACAGTTCAGTAGAGCACAGGGCAAAACATTAAATTAGAGAACAGTATAGTACAGTTCAGAAGAGCACAGTAGAGTAGGGTACAGTTCAGGAGAGTAGGGTACAGTACAGGAGAGCACAGTACAAAATAGTAGGGTATATATCAGCAGAGTACAGTACAATAGATTTGGGTACAGTTCTGTGGAGTACAGTACAATAGAGTAGGGTACAGTACAGTAGAGCAGAGTACAATAGAGTAGGGTCCAGTTCAGTTGAGCACAGTACAATAGAGTAGGGTACAGTTCAGTAGAGTACAGTACAATAGAGAAGGGTCGAGTTCAGTAGAGCACAGTGCAAAACATTCAATTAGAGTACAGTAGAGTACAGCACAGTAGAGCACAGTACAATAGAGTAGGGTACAATTCAGTAGAGCACAGTAGAGCACAGCACAATAGAGTAGGGTACAGTACAGTACAGTACAGTAGAATAGGGTACAGTTCAGTAGAGCACAGGTCAAAACATTAAATTAGAGAACAGTATAGTACAGTTCAGAAGAACACAGTAGAGTAGGGTACAGTACAGGAGAGTAGGGTACAGTACAGGAGAGCACAGTACAAAATAGTAGGGTATATATCAGCAGAGTACAGTAAAATAGATTTGGGTACAGTTCTGTGGAGTACAGTACAATAGAGTAAGTTAAAGTTCAGTAGAGTACAGTGCAAAACATTCAATTTGAGTACAGTAGAGTACAGCACAGTAGAGCACAGTACAATAGAGTAGGGTACAATTCAGTAGAGCACAGTACAAAAGAGTAGGGCACAGTAGAGCAGAGCACAGTGCAATAGAGTAGGGTATAGTTCAGTAGAGCACAGAACAATAGAGTAGGGTACAGTACAGTACAGAACAGTACAGTAGAATAGGGTACAGTTCAGTAGAGCACAGAATATAGAGTAGGGTACAGTTCAGTAGAGCACAGTACAAAAGAGTAGGGTACTGTTCAGTAGAGCATAGTACAATAGAATAGGGTACAGTTCAGTAGAGCACAGGGCAAAACATTAAATTAGAGAACAGTATAGTACAGTTCAGAAGAGCACAGTAGAGTAGGGTACAGTTCAGGAGAGTAGGGTACAGTACAGGAGAGCACAGTACAAAATAGTAGGGTATATATCAGCAGAGTACAGTACAATAGATTTGGGTACAGTTCTGTGGAGTACAGTACAATAGAGTAGGGTACAGTACAGTAGAGCAGAGTACAATAGAGTAGGGTCAGTTCAGTTGAGCACAGTACAATAGAGTAGGGTACAGTTCAGTAGAGTACAGTACAATAGAGTAGGGTACAGTTCAGTAGAGCAGAGTACAATAGAGTAGGGTCCAGTTCAGTTGAGCACAGTACAATAGAGTAGGGTACAGTTCAGTAGAGTACAGTACAATAGAGAAGGGTCAGTTCAGTAGAGCACAGTGCAAAACATTCAATTAGAGTACAGTAGAGTACAGCACAGTAGAGCACAGTACAATAGAGTAGGGTACAATTCAGTAGAGCACAGTAGAGCACAGCACAATAGAGTAGGGTACAGTACAGTACAGTACAGTAGAATAGGGTACAGTTCAGTAGAGCACAGAATATAGAGTAGGGTACAGTTCAGTAGAGCACAGTACAAAGAGTAGGGTACAGTTCAGTAGAGCATAGTACAATAGAATAGGGTACAGTTCAGTAGAGCACAGGGCAAAACATTAAATTAGAGAACAGTATAGTACAGTTCAGAAGAGCACAGTAGAGTAGGGTACATTACAGGAGAGCACAGTACAAAATAGTAGGGTATATATCAGCAGAGTACAGTACAATAGATTTGGGTACAGTTCTGTGGAGTACAGTACAATAGAGTAGGGTACAGTACAGTAGAGCACAGTACAATAGAGTAGGGTACAGTTCAGTAGAGTACAGTACAATAGAGTAAGTTACAGTTCAGTAGAGCACAGTACAATAGAGTAGGGTACAGTTCAGTAGAGTACAGTACAATAGAGTAAGTTACAGTTCAGTAGAGCACAGTGCAAAACATTCAATTAGAGTACAGTAGAGTACAGCACAGTAGAGCACAGTACAATAGAGTAGGGTACAATTCAGTAGAGCACAGTACAAAAGAGTAGGGCACAGTAGAGCACAGCACAATAGAGTAGGGTACAGTACAGTACAGTACAGTAGAATAGGGTACAGTTCAGTAGAGCACAGAATATAGAGTAGGGTACAGTTCAGTAGAGCACAGTACAAAGAGTAGGGTACAGTTCAGTAGAGCATAGTACAATAGAATAGGGTACAGTTCAGTAGAGCACAGGGCAAAACATTAAATTAGAGAACAGTATAGTACAGTTCAGAAGAGCACAGTAGAGTAGGGTACAGTACAGGAGAGCGCAGTACAAAATAGTAGGGTATATATCAGCAGAGTACAGTACAATAGATTTGGGTACAGTTCTGTGGAGTACAGTACAATAGAGTAGGGTACAGTACAGTAGAGCACAGTACAATAGAGTAGGGTACAGTTCAGTAGAGTACAGTACAATAGAGTAAGTTACAGTTCAGTAGAGCACAGTACAATAGTGCAGGGTACAGTACAGTAGAGCACAGTGCAATAGAGTAGGGTACAGTTCAGTAGAGTACAATAGAGTAGGGTACAGTTCAGTAGAGTACAGTACAATAGAGCAAGTTACAGTACAGTAGAGCACAGTACAATAGTGCAGGGTACAGTACAGTAGAGCACAGTGCAATAGAGTAGGGTACAGTTCAGTAGAGTACAATAGAGTAGGGTACAGTTCGGTAGAGTACAGTACAATAGAGTAGGGTACAGTTCAGTAGAGCACAGTACAATAGAGTATGGTACAGTACAATAGAGTACAGAGGAGTAGGGTACAGTATAGTAAATTCGGGTACAGTAGAGTACAATAGAGTAGTGTACAGTACAGTGGAGTACAGTAGAGTAGGGTACAGTACAGTATAGTAGGGTACAGTACAGTAGAGTACAATAGAGAAGGATACAGTACCATGTAGTACAGTAGAGTAGGGTTCAGTACAGAAGAGAAGTATGTAGTAGTAGTAATGTTTTGGTCAAATGTTTGTCAATGTTTGGGGTCTTGGAGGGTTGGAACCCCCCTGTTGTCTATGCATCTCAATACTCTACTCTTTTTCCTGAAGTGTCCACAACCCACATGGTGGTCCTCTGTAACTCAGTTGGTAGATTATGGCACATGCAACATTAACATGTAGAAGTGCTGCCCGTGTTGTAACAGACACCATAATGGCACAGATACAAAGATGAAACCTCTATATAAATGTTTTCCTTTATGTTCAAACATGAAGTTTAGGAGTCAGTGTACAGGACAGACTCCTTTCAATAGAAATACAGTGTGTATATAAACAATTCCTCTGTACTAAACTTATTTAACAATATGTTTGTTATTGCTTTGGAGTTTGGAGACTTCACAGAACAACACTGTCCCAATACTTTAACTGAGAATTCTGACACAATATAAATAGTGTCCATCTTTATGACAAAAAACACAAAGTAACTCACCTTCTACAGTGAGAGTGACAGGATCACTTAGTTGTGAAGATGTGGGTCTAGACAATCTGTTTCCTTCACACCAGTACTGACCCTGGTCAGACTCAGCAGCTCTACTGATGGTGAGGGTGTTTCCTGTTATAGTGTGTCTGACAGACTGGGACACTACATTATAATTCCTGTCTTTGTACCACTGATAGTTCCATCTACTGGCATACGTCACTGAACACATCAGAGTAACTGTCTCTCCAGTGAATGCAGGGTTTGGCTTCACAGTCAGAGTAGTTTTGGGAAGAGCTGTGAAAATAATGCACAACACATCTGGATACCTGCCTGGTAATTCAGCTGATGCTGTAACATTGTGATAAAAGTATATTTTACATATGTTGACTCCATTCAGTTAGAATTTACATACATTTATATAAAGACGAATGCAGTCAGAGCAACAATCTTTCCAAAGTATGATCTGACTTCAGTAAGTAGTACGGCAACTATTATTTTAGACATATAAACTATATATGCAAAAGTATGTGGACACCCTTTCAAATGAGTGGATTCTGCTTTTTCAGCCACACCCGTTGCTGACATGTGTATAAAATCAGGCACACAGCCATGCACTCTCCATAGACAAACATTGGCAGTAGAATGGCCTTACTGAAGAGCTCAGTGACTTTCAATGTGACATCGTCATAGGATGCCACCTGTCTAACAAGTCAGTTTGTCAGATTTCTGCCATGATAGAGCTAACTTTAGTCAACTGTAAGTGCTGTTATTGTGAAGTGGAAACGTCTAGGAGCAACAACGGCTGCAATATGGTAGGCCACACAAGCGCACAGAACGGGACCGCCGAGTGCTGAAGTGCGGAGCGCGTAAAAATTGTCTGTCCTCCATTGAAACACTAACTACTGCATTCCAAACTGCCTCTAGAAGCAAACTCAGCTAAATCAATGTTCGTCGGGAGCTTCATGATATGGGTTTCCATGGCCGAGAAGCCGCACACAAGCATAAGATAACCAATACAATAGAGCAGGGAACAGTTCAGTAGATTAGGGTACAGTGCAATAGAGTAGGATACAGTACAGTTGAGCAGAGTACAATAGAGTAGGGTACAGTACAATAGAGTACAGAAGAGTAGGGTACAGTATAGTAAATAAGGGTACAGAAGAGTACAATAGAGTAGTGTACAGTACAGTGGAGTACAGTAGAGTAGGGTACAGTACAGTAGAGTAGGGTACAGTACAATAGATCACAGTACAATAGAGTAGGGTACAGTTCAGTAGAGTACAATAGAGTAGGGTACAGTACAGTAGAGTAGGGTACAGTACAGTAGAGTACAATAGAGTAGGGTACAGTACAGTGGAGTCCAGTAGAGTAGGGTACAGTACAGTAGAGTCCAGTAGAGTAGGGTACAGTACAGAAGAGAAGTATGTAGTAGTAGTAATGTTTTGGTCAAATGTTTGTCAAATTTGGGGTCTTGGAGTGATAGAGCTAACCCAGTCAACTGTAAGTGCTGTTATTGTGAAGTGGAAACGTCTATGAGCAACAACGGCTGCAATATGGTAGGCCACACAAACAGTACAGTACAGTACAATAGAATAGGGTACAGTTCAGTTGAGCACAGAATATAGAGTAGGGTACAGTTCAGTAGAGCACAGTACAATAGAGTAGGATACAGTTCAGTAGAGCATAGTACAATAGAATAGGGTACAGTTCAGAAGAGCACAGTAGAGTAGGGTACAGTTCAGGAGAATAGGGTCCAGTACAGTAGAGCACAGTAGAATAGAGTAGGGTACAGTTCAATAGAGTACAATAGAGTAGGGTACAGTTCAGTAGAGTACAGTACAATAGAGTAAGTTACAGTTCAGTAGAGCACAGTACAATAGAGTAGGGTACAGTACAATAGAGTACAATAGAGTAGGGTACAGTTCAGTAGAGTACAGTACAATAGAGTAAGTTACAGTTCAGTAGAGTACAGTACAATAGAGTAGGGTACAGTTCAGTAGAGCACAATACAATAGAGTAGGGTACAGTACAATAGAGTACAGAAGAGTAGGGTACAGTATAGTAAATAAGGGTACAGAAGAGTACAATAGAGTAGTGTACAGGACAGTGGAGTACAGTAGAGTAGGGTACAGTACAGTAGAGTAGGGTACAGTTCAGTTGAGCACAGTACAATAGAGTAGGATACAGTTCAGTAGAGCACAGTACAATAGAGTAGGGTACAGTTCAGTTGAGCACAGTACAATAGAGTAGGATACAGTTCAGTAGAGTACAGTACAGTAGAGTAGGGTACAGTTCAGTTGAGCACAGTACAATAGAGTAGGATACAGTTCAGTAGAGTACAGTTCAGTTGAGCACAGTACAATAGAGTAGGATACAGTTCAGTAGAGCACAGTGCAAAACATTCAATTAGAGTACAGTAGAGTACAGCACAGTAGAGCACAGTACAATAGAGTAGGATACAGTTCAGTAGAGTACAGTACAGTAGAGTACAGCACAGTAGAGCACAGTACAATAGAGTAGGGTACAGTTCACTAGAGTACAGTACAATAGAGTAGGATACAGTTCAGTAGAGCACAGTGCAAAACATTCAATTAGAGTACAGTAGAGTACAGTTCACAGGAGCACAGTACAATAGAATAGCGTAGAGTACAGTGGAGCACAGTGCAATAGAGTAGGGTACAGTTCAGTGGAGTACAATAGAGTAGGGTGCAGTTCAGTAGAGCACAGTACAATAGTGCAGGGTACAGTACAATAGAGCACAGTACAATAGAGTAGGGTACAGTTCAGGAGAGTACAATAGAGTAGGGTACAGTTCAGTAGAGTACAGTACAATAGAGTAGGGTACAGTTCAGTAGAGCACAGTACAATAGAGTAGGGTACAGTACAATAGAGTACAGAAGAGTAGGGTACAGTATAGTAAATAAGGGTACAGAAGAGTACAATAGAGTAGTGTACAGTACAGTGGAGTACAGTAGAGTAGCGTACAGTACAGTAGATTAGGGTACAGTTCAGTTGAGCACAGTACAATAGAGTAGGGTACAGTTCACTAGAGTACAGTACAATAGAGTAGGGTCCAGTTCAGTAGAGCACAGTGCAAAACATTCAATTAGAGTACAGTAGAGTACAGTTCACAGGAGCACAGTACAATAGAATAGGGTACAGTTCAGTAGAGTACAATAGAGTAGGGTACAGTTCAGTAGAGTACAATAGAGTAGGGTACAGTTCAGTAGAGTACAATAGAGTAGGGTATAGTTCAGTAGAGCACAGTACAATAGAGTAGGGTACAGTACAGTAGAGTATAATAGAATAGGGTGGAGTTCAGTAGAGCACAGTACAATAGAGTAGGATACAGTACAGGAGAGCACAGTACAAAATAATAGGGTATAGTTCATTAGAGCACAGTACAATATAGTAGGGTACAGTAGAGTAGGGTACAGTAAAGTAGAGTACAGTACAATAGACTAGGGTACAGTACAGTAGAGTACAGTACAGTACAATAGAGTAGGGTACAGTTCAGTTGAGCACAGTACAATAGAGTAGGTTCCAGTTCACTAGAGTACAGTACAATAGAGAAGGGTCCAGTTCAGTAGAGCACAGTGCAAAACATTCAATTAGAGTACAGTAGAGTACAGTGCAGTGAAGCACAGTACAATAGAGTAGGGTACAATTCAGTAGAGCACAGTACAAAAGAGTAGGGCACAGTAGAGCAGAGCACAGTGCAATAGAGTAGGGTATAGTTCAGTAGAGCACAGCACAATAGAGTAGGGTACAGTACAGTACAGTAGAGTACAGTAGAATAGGGTACAGTTCAGTAGAGCACAGAATATAGAGTAGGGTACACAGTTCAGTAGAGCACAGTACAATAGAGTAGGTTACAGTTCAGTAGAGCATAGTACAATAGAATAGGGTACAGTTCAGTAGAGCACAGGGCAAAACATTAAATTAGAGAACAGTATAGTACAGTTCAGAAGAGCACAGTAGAGTAGGGTACAGTTCAGGAGAGTAGGGTCAGTACAGGAGAGTACAGTACAAAATAGTAGGGTATATATCAGCAGAGTACAGTACAATAGATTTGGGTACAGTTCTGTGGAGTACAGTACAATAGAGTAGGGTACAGTACAGTAGAGCACAGTACAATAGAGTAGGGTACAGTTCAGTAGAGTACAGTACAATAGAGTACAGTTACAGTTCAGTAGAGCACAGTACAATAGTGCAGGGTAACAGTACAATAGAGCACAGTACAATAGAGTAGGGTACAGTTCAGTAGAGTAGGGTACAGTACAGTAGAGTACAATAGAGTAGGGTACAGTACAGTGGAGTACAATAGGTAGGGTACAGTAGAGTAGGGTACAGTACAGTAGAGTCCAGTAGAGTAGGGTACAGTACAGAAGAGAAGAATGTAGTAGTAGTAATGTTTTGGTCAAATGTTTGTCAATGTTTGGGGTCTTGGAGTGATAGAGCTAACCCAGTCAACTGTAAGTGCTGTTATTGTGAAGTGGAAACGTCTATGAGAACAACGGCTGCAGTATGGTAGGCCACACAAACAGTACAGTACAACAATAGAATAGGGTACAGTTCAGTAGAGCACAGAATATAGAGTAGGGTACAGTTCAGTAGAGCACAGTACAATAGAGTAGGGTACAGTTCAGTAGAGCATAGTACAATAGAATAGGGTACAGTTCAGTAGAGCACAGGGCAAAACATTAAATTAGAGAACAGTATAGTACAGTTCAGAAGAGCACAGTAGAGTAGGGTACAGTACAGGAGAGTAGGGTACAGTACAGGAGAGCACAGTACAAAATAGTAGGGTATATATCAGCAGAGTACAGTACAATAGATTTGGGTACAGTTCTGTGGAGTACAGTACAATAGAGTAGGGTAAAGTTCAGTAGAGTACAGTGCAAAACATTCAATTAGAGTACAGTAGAGTACAGCACAGTAGAGCACAGTACAATAGAGTAGGGTACAATTCAAATCAAATCAAATCAAATCAAATTTTATTTGTCACATACACATGGTTAGCAGATGTTAATGCGAGTGTAGCAGTTCCGACAATGCAGTAATAACGAGCAAGTAATCTAACTAACAATTCCAAAAAAAACTACTGTCTTATACACAGTGTAAGGGGATAAAGAATATGTACATAAGGATATATGAATGAGTGATGGTACAGAGCAGCATAGGCAAGATACAGTAGATGATATCGAGTACAGTATATACATATGAGATAAGTATGTAAACCAAGTGGCATAGTTAAAGTGGCTAGTGATACATGTATTACATAAGGATGCAGTCGATGATATAGAGTACAGTATCAACGTATGCATATGAGATGAACAATGAGGGTAAGTAACATTATATAAGGTAGCATTGTTTAAAGTGGCTAGTGATATATTTACATCATTTCCCATCAATTCCCATGATTAAAGTGGCTGGAGTAGAGTCAGTGTCATTGACAGTGTGTTGGCAGTAGCCACTCAATGTTAGTGGTGGCTGTTTAACAGTCTGATGGCCTTGAGATAGAAGCTGTTTTTCAGTCTCTCGGTCCCAGCTTTGATGCACCTGTACAGCCTTCTGGATGACAGCGGGGTGAACAGGCAGTGGCTCGGGTGGTTGATGTCCTTGATGATCTTTATGGCCTTCCTGTAGCATCGGGTGGTGTAGGTGTCCTGGAGGGCAGGTAGTTTGCCCCGTGCGTTGTGCAGACAGTACCCTCTGAGAGCCTTACGGTTGAGGGAGTGCAGTTGCCATACCAGGCGGTGATACAGCCCGCCAGGATGCTCTCGATTGTGCATCTGTAGAAGTTTGTGAGTGCTTTTGGTGACAAGCCGAATTTCTTCAGCCTCCTGAGGTTGAAGAGGCGCAGTTCAGTGCGCCTTCCTCACGATGCTGTCTGTGTGAGTGGACCAATTCAGTTTGTCTGTGATGTGTATGCCGAGGAACTTAAAACTTGCTACCCTCTCCACTACTGTTCCATCGATGTGGATGGGGGTGTTCCCTCTGCTGTTTCCTGAAGTCCACAATCATCTCCTTAGTTTTGTTGACGTTGAGTGTGAGGTTATTTTCCTGACACCACACTCCGAGGGCCCTCACCTCCTCCCTGTAGGCCGTCTCGTCGTTGTTGGTAATCAAGCCTACCACTGTTGTGTCGTCCGCAAACTTGATGATTGAGTTGGAGGCGTGCATGGCCACGCAGTCGTGGGTGAACAGGGAGTACAGGAGGGGGCTCAGAACGCACCCTTGTGGGGCCCCAGTGTTGAGGATCAGCGGGGAGGAGATGTTGTTGCCTACCCTCACCACCTGGGGGCGGCCCGTCAGGAAGTCCAGTACCCAGTTGCACAGGGCGGGGTCGAGACCCAGGGTCTCGAGCTTGATGATAGCTTGGAGGGTACTATGGTGTTGAATGCCGAGCTGTAGTCGATGAACAGCATTCTCACATAGGTATTCCTCTTGTCCAGATGGGTTAGGGCAGTGTGCAGTGTGGTTGAGATTGCATCGTCTGTGGACCTATTTGGGCGGTAAGCAAATTGGAGTGGGTCAAGGGTGTCAGGTAGGGTGGAGGTGATATGGTCCTTGACTAGTCTCTCAAAGCACTTCATGATGACGGATGTGAGTGCTACGGGCGGTAGTCGTTTAGCTCAGTTACCTTAGCTTTCTTGGGAACAGGAACAATGGTGGCCCTCTTGAAGCATGTGGGAACAGCAGACTGGTATAGGGATTGGTTGAATATGTCCGTAAACACACCGGCCAGCTGGTCTGCGCATGCTCTGAGGGCGCGGCTGGGGATGCCGTCTGGGCCTGCAGCCTTGCGAGGGTTAACACGTTTAAATGTCTTACTCACTTCGGCTGCAGTGAAGGAGAGACCGCATGATTCCGTTGCAGGCCGTGTCAGTGGCACTGTATTGTCCTCAAAGCGGGCAAAAAGTTATTTAGTCTGCCTGGGAGCAAGACATCCTGGTCCGTGACTGGGCTGGGTTTCTTCCTGTAGTCCGTGATTGACTGTAGACCCTGCCACATACCTCTTGTGTCTGAGCCGTTGAATTGAGATTCTACTTTGTCTCTGTACTGGCGCTTAGCTTGTTTGATAGCCTTGCAGGGAATAGCTGCACTGTTTGTATTCAGTCATGTTACCAGACACCTTGCCCTGATTAAAAGCAGTGGTTCGTGCCTTCACGTGCCTTCAATTCAGTAGAGCACAGTACAAAGAGTAGGGCACAGTAGAGCAGAGCACAGTGCAATAGAGTAGGGTATAGTTCAGTAGAGCACAGAACAATAGAGTAGGGTACAGTACAGTACAGAACAGTACAGTAGAATAGGGTACAGTTCAGTAGAGCACAGAATATAGAGTAGGGTACAGTTCAGTAGAGCACAGTACAATAGAGTAGGGTACAGTTCAGTAGAGCATAGTACAATAGAATAGGGTACAGTTCAGTAGAGCACAGGGCAAAACATTAAATTAGAGAACAGTATAGTACAGTTCAGAAGAGCACAGTAGAGTAGGTTACAGTACAGGAGAGCACAGTACAAAATAGTAGGGTATATATCAGCAGAGTACAGTACAATAGATTTGGGTACAGTTCTGTGGAGTACAGTACAATAGAGTAGGGTACAGTACAGTAGAGCACAGTACAATAGAATAGGGTACAGTTCAGTAGAGCACAGGGCAAAACATTAAATTAGAGAACAGTATAGTACAGTTCAGAAGAGCACAGTAGAGTAGGGTACAGTACAGTAGAGCACAGTACAATAGAGTAGGGTACAGTTCAGTAGAGCATAGCACAATAGAGTAGGGTACAGTTCAGTAGAGCACAGTACAATAGAGTAGGGTACAGTTCAGTAGAGCATAGTACAATAGAATAGGGTACAGTTCAGTAGAGCACAGGGCAAAACATTAAATTAGAGAACAGTATAGTACAGTTCAGAAGAGCACAGTAGAGTAGGGTACAGTACAGGAGAGCACAGTACAAAATAGTAGGGTATATATCAGCAGAGTACAGTACAATAGATTTGGGTACAGTTCTGTGGAGTACAGTACAATAGAGTAGGGTACAGTACAGTAGAGCACAGCACAATAGAGTAGGGTACAGTTCAGTAGAGTACAATAGAGTAGGGTACAGTTCAGTAGAGTACAGTACAATAGAGCAGGGTACAGTACAGTAGAGCACAGTACAATAGAGTAGGGTACAGTTCAGTAGAGTACAATAGAGTAGGGTACAGTTCAGTAGAGTACAGTACAATAGAGCAAGTTACAGTTCAGTAGAGCACAGTACAATAGTGCAGGGTACAGTACAGTAGAGCACAGTGCAATAGAGTAGGGTACAGTTCAGTAGAGTACAATAGAGTAGGGTACAGTTCAGTAGAGTACAGTACAATAGAGTAGGGTACAGTTCAGTAGAGCACAGTACAATAGAGTATGGTACAGTACAATAGAGTACAGAAGAGTAGGGTACAGTATAGTAAATACGGGTACAGTAGAGTACAATAGAGTAGTGTACAGTACAGTGGAGTACAGTAGAGTAGGGTACAGTACAGTATAGTAGGGTACAGTACAGTAGAGTACAATAGAGAAGGATACAGTACCATGTAGTACAGTAGAGTAGGGTTCAGTACAGAAGAGAAGTATGTAGTAGTAGTAATGTTTTGGTCAAATGTTTGTCAATGTTTGGGGTCTTGGAGGGTTGGAACCCCCCTGTTGTCTATGCATCTCAATACTCTACTCTTTTTCCTGAAGTGTCCACAACCCACATGGTGGTCCTCTGTAACACAGTTGGTAGATTATGGCACATGCGACATTAACATGTAGATGTGCTGCCCGTGTTGTAACAGACACCATAATGGCACAGATACAAAGATGAAACCTCTATATAAATGTTTTCCTTTATGTTCAAACATGAAGTTTAGGAGTCAGTGTACAGGACAGACTCCTTTCAATAGAAATACAGTGTGTATATAAACAATTACTCTGTACTAAACTTATTTAACAATATGTTTGTTATTGCTTTGGAGTTTGGAGACTTCACAGAACAACACTGTCCCAATACTTTAACGAAGAATTCTGACACAATATAAATAGTGTCCATCTTTATGACAAAAAACACAAAGTAACTCACCTTCTACAGTGAGAGTGACAGGATCACTTAGTTGTGAAGATGTGGGTCTAGACAATCTGTTTCCTTCACACCAGTACTGACCCTGGTCAGACTCAGCAGCTCTACTGATGGTGAAGGTGTTTCCTGTTATAGTGTGTCTGGCAGACTGGGACACTACATTATAATTCCTGTCTTTGTACCACTGATAGTTCCATCTACTGGCATACGTCACTGAACACTTCAGAGTGACTTTCTCTCCAGTGTATGCAGGGTTTGGCTTCACAGTCAGAGTAGTTTTGGGAAGAGCTGTGAAAAAAATGCACAAAACATCTGGATACCTGTCTGGTAATTCAGCTGATGCTGTAACATTGTGATAAAAGTATATTTTACATATGTTGACTCCATTCAGTTAGAATTTACATACATTTATATAAAGACGAATGCAGTCAGAGCAACAATCTTTCCAAAGTAGGATCTGACTTCAGTAAGTAGTACGGTAACTATTATTTTAGACATATAAACTATATATGCAAAAGTTTGTGAACACGCTTTCAAATTAGTGGATTCGGCTTTTCCAGCCACACCTGTTGCTGACATGTGTATAAAATCAAACACACAGCCATGCACTCTCCATAGACAAACATTGGCATTAGAATGGCCTTTACTGAAGAGCTCAGTGACTTTCAATGTGACACTGTCATAGGATGCAACCTGTCTAACAAGTCAGTTTGTCAGATTTGTGCCATGATAGAGCTAACCCGGTCAACTGTAGGTGCTGTTATTGTGAAGTGGAAACGTCTATGAGCAACAACGGCTGCAAAATGGTAGGCCACAAGAAGCGCACAGAACGGGATCGCCGAGTGCTGAACTATACCCTACTCTATTGTGCTGAACTCCACAGAACTGTACCCTAATCTATTGTACTGTACTCTGTTGATATATACCCTACTATTTTGTACTGTGCTCTCCTGTACTGTACCCTACTCCATTGTACTGTGCTCTACTGAACTATACTCTACTCTATTGCACTGTGCTCTGCTCTACTGTGCCCTACTCTTTTGTACTATGCTCTACTGAACTGTACCCTACTCTATTGTACTGTGCTCCACTGGACTGTACCCTACTCTATTGTACTGAACTCCACAGAACTGTACCCTAATCTATTGTACTGTACTCTGCTGATATATACCCTACTATTTTGTACAATAGAGTAGGGTACAGTACACTAGAGTACAATAGAGTAGGGTACAGTACACTAGAGTACAATAGAGTAGGGTACAGTACACTAGAGTACAATAGAGTAGGGTACAGTTCAGTAGAGCACAGTACAATAGAGCAGGGTACAGTAGAGAAGTATATAGTAGTAGTAGTAATGTTTTGGTCAAATAGATGTCAATGTTTGGGGTCTTGGAGGGTTGGAACCCCCCTGTTGTCTATGCATCTCAATACTCTACTGTTTTTCCTGAAGCGTCCACTACCCACATGGTGGTCCTCTGTAACACAGTTGGTAGATTATGGCACATGCGACATTAACATGTAGATGTGCTGCCCGTGTTGTAACAGACACCAGACACCATAATGGCACAGATACAAAGATGAAACCTCTATATAAATGTTTTCCTTTATGTTCAAACATGAAGTTTAGGAGTCAGTGTACAGGACAGACTCCTTTCAATAGAAATACAGTGTGTATATAAACAATTACTCTGTACTAAACTTATTTAACAATATGTTTGTTATTGCTTTGGAGTTTGGAGACTTCACAGAACAACACTGTCCCAATACTTTAACGAAGAATTCTGACACAATATAAATAGTGTCCATCTTTATGACAAAAAACACAAAGTAACTCACCTTCTACAGTGAGAGTGACAGGATCACCTGGTTGTGAAGATGTGGGTCTAGACACTCTGTTCCCTTCACACCAGTACTGACCCTGGTCAGACTCAGCAGCTCTACTGATGGTGAAGGTGTTTCCTGTTATAGTGTGACTGACAGACTGGGACACTACATTATAATTCCAGTCTTTGTACCACTGATAGTTCCAGCTACTGTCATACGTCACTGAACACTTCAGAGTGACTTTCTCTCCAGTGAATGCAGGGTTTGGCTTCACAGTCAGAGTAGTTTTGGGAAGAGCTGTGAAAAAAATGCACAAAACATCTGGATACCTGTCTGGTAATTCAGCTGATGCTGTAACATTGTGATAAAAGTATATTTTACATATGTTGATTCCATTCAGTTAGAATTTACATAAATGTATATAAAGGCAAATGCAGTCAGAGCAAAAATCTTTCCAAAGTAGGATCTGACTTCAGATAGTAGTACGGTAACTATTATTTCAGACATATAAACTATATATGCAAAAGTATGTGAACACGCTTTCAAATTAGTGGATTCGGCTTTTCCAGCCACACCCGTTGCTGACATGTGTATAAAATCAGGCACACAGCCATGCACTCTCCATAGACAAACATTGGCAGTAGAATGGCCTTACTGAAGAGCTCAGTGACTTTCAATGTGACACCGTCATAGGATGCCACCTGTCTAACAAGTCAGTTTGTCAGATTTCTGCCAAGATAGAGCTAACCCGGTCAACTGTAAGTGTTGTTATTGTGAAGTGGAAACGTCGCTGAGCAACAACGGCTGCAAAATGGTAGACCACACAAGCGCACAGAATGGGAACGCAGAGTGCTAAAGTGCGGAGCACGTAAAAATTGTCTGTCCTCCGTTGAAACACTAACTACTGCATTCCAAACTGCCTCTAGAAGCAAACTCAGCACAATAAATGTTCGCCGGGAGCTTCATGATATGGGTTTCCATGGCCGAGAAGCCGCACACAAGCATAAGATAACCAATACAATAGAGCAGGGAACAGTTCAGTAGATTAGGGTACAGTTCAGTTGAGCACAGTACAATAGAGTAGGGTACAATACAATAGAGTACAGAAGAGTAGGGTACAGTATTGTAAATAAGGGTACAGAAGAGTACAATAGAGTAGTGTACAGGACAGTGGAGTACAGTAGAGTAGGGTACAGTACAGTAGAGTAGGGTACAGTTCAGTTGAGCACAGTACAATAGAGTAGGGTACAGTTCACTAGAGTACAGTACAATAGAGTAGGGTCCAGTTCAGTAGAGCACAATGCAAAACATTCAATTAGAGTACAGTAGAGTACAGTTCACAGGAGCACAGTACAATAGAGTAGGGTACAGTTCAGTAGAGTACAATAGAGTAGGGTACAGTTCAGTAGAGTACAGTACAAAAGAGTAAGTTACAGTTCAGTAGAGCACAGTACAATAGTGCAGGGTACAGTACAATAGAGCACAGTACAATAGATTAGGGTACAGTTCAGTAGAGTACAATAGAGTAGGGTACAGTTCAGTAGAGTACAGTACAATAGAGTAGGGTACAGTTCAGTAGAGCACAGTACAATAGAGTAGGGTACAGTTCAGTAGAGCACAGTACAATGGAGTATGGAACAACACGGTAGAGCACAGCACAATAGAGTAGGGTACAGTTCAGTAGAGTACAGTACAATAGAGTAAGTAGGGTACAGCACAGTACAGTAGAGCAGGGTACAGTTCAGTAGAGCACAGTGCAATGGAGTATGGAACAGTACGGTAGAGCACAGCACAATAGAGTAGGGTAGTGTTCAGTGGAACACAGTACACTACATTCAACTAGAGTACAATGGAGTAGGGTACGGTTCAGTAAAGCACAGTACAGCAGATTAGGGTACAGTACAGTAGAGTACACTAGAGTATAGTTCAGTATAGCAGAGTACGTTAGAGTAGGGAACAGTAAAGTAGAGTACAGTGGAGTACAGTACAATAGAGTAGGGTACAGTTCAGTAGAGCAGAGTACAATAGAGTAGGGTACAGTTCAGTACAATAGAGTAGGGTACAGTTCAGTAGAGCAGAGTACAATAGAGTAGGGTACAGTTCAGTAGAGCACAGTACAATGGAGTAGGGTACAGTTCAGTAGAGTACAGTGCAATAGAGTAGGGTATAGTTCAGTAGAGCACAGTACAATAGAGTAGGGAAAAGTAGAGTGGAGTAGGGTAACTGGAGTAACTGTCTCTCCAGTGAATGCAGGGTTTGGCTTCACAGTCAGAGTAGTTTTGGGAAGAGTTGAGAAAATAATGCACAAAACATCTGGATACCTGCCTGGTAATTCAGCTGATGCTGTAACATTGTGATAAAATTATATTTTACATATGTTGACTCCATTCAGTTAGAATTGACATACATTTATATAAAGACAAATGCAGTCACAGCAACAATCTTTCCAAAGTAGGATCTGACTTCAGTAAGTAGTACAGTAACTATTATTTTAGACATATAAACTATATATGCAAAAGTATGTGGACACCCTTTCAAATTAGTGGATTCGGCTTTTTCAGCCACACCCGTTGCTGACGTGTATAAAATCAAGCAAACAGCCATGCACTCTCCATAGACAGACATTGGCAGTAGAATGGCCGTACTGAAGAGCTCAGTGACTTTCAATGTGACACTGTCATAGGATGCCACCTGTCTAACAAGTCAGTTTGTCAAATTTCTACCATGCTAGAGCTAACTGTAGTCAACTGTAAGTGTTGTTATTGTGAAGTGGAAACGTCTAGGAGCTACAACGGCTGCAATATGGTAGGCCACACAAGTGCACAGAACGGGACCGCTGAGTGCTGATGGTGAGGGTGTCTCCTGTTATAGTGTGTCTGACAGACTGGGGTAGTACATTATTGCTTAGGGATTTTTTTATCAATAATGACTAATTATGTATACATTTCAACCAGGACTGACTAATCAGAATACTATTATGTTACTGTAAATGTACTAATCAGATTACTATTATGTTACTATATATGTATGAATTTTCTTTTTAATCCTAGTACTGAATATAATGTGTGTAAATATAATCAAGAATTAGAACAATGACTGTCTGTTCCTTGGTAGAAATGAATGAACTATATCGCCAGACTGGCTAGAATGTTTATCTACACTGACTGACCTTGGCTCTAGGCGAGGTGGGAAGGCTTGAGTACTATAGAGCCTTTCTACCAGTGTCAAGAAGAGACGGAACATTTAGAAAACGCTGACGTCATTTTCAGTTTATAACCTGTGATAAAATGTATCATGTTCAGCACTCACGAGAATAAACGCATCTGGTTGATTTCAAAGACTGGTCTCTGTCCATTTTATACAAATAAGGGTCATACAAACGCTTATGAATTGACAGAGTGATTAATTTTAATTGGGTATTAAAACAGAGGAATTTAATTCCTGTCTTTGTACCACTGATAGTTCCAGATACTGTCAGAATCAGTTACTCTGAACACGTCTGTCTCTCCAGGGAACACAGAGTTTGGTTGTACAGTCAGTGTAGCTTTGAGCAGAGCTGCAGAAACATACAACATATGTTTTTAAAACAACTAAACAGCATCCTTTAAATGAGGCCCACTTTCAAGTGGTTATAAGAACGGAGGCATTGATCTGGACTGGGTGTTCTCCATGTGTATTTCTAGTCAGTGACTCCTCCCCCCTGTATGACACCTCTGAGAGTGACAGACTCTCTACTGAATGTCTGGGAGCTGTTGGGGTGTATGGTCAGAACAGCCTTCGACACTCCTGGACAAAATCAAAACAGCATGATACAATTCCCTTACACATGTTATTTTGAGACACTCAAAACATGTCCAGACAAAATCAACTTTAAAAATCACAAATAAAGAAATATGATGAAGCATTAAGAGATGGAGGCTTGATGAAGAGAACAAATATCTACCATCATCTTCAGAGTGTCCAGAGTTGATGTATGTATTCAGCACTAAAACAAAGAAAGTCACATTGCACAAATATTAGCTTGAAATAAATAACAACATGCCATATTCAGGTTACTGATTACCAAATCTGTCATGTACTTTCATTTAAAGGTGCAATCTCTGATTTCGACATAGATTAATAGCTATTCATCCTTGAACAGTATAACTTTTAATTGCCTCAGCTTATCATTACAGAAAAAAACATGATTTCACGTTTGAAATGTCCATGTTTTGCATTTGTGAAATACAATTTCACGTGTGAAACCATGTAACTGAATTGAATGACTACTGACCCATAACACTCACTTCCGTCATTGTGAAGTACTTCGAGAGGCTATTCAAAGACTCGATCACCCCCGACACACTCTACCCTCTCCAATTGGCCAACAACCCAACAGATCCACAGAGGACCAAATCACCATTTCACTGCACCCAGCCCTCACCCACCTGGACAAGAGGAGTGTATTTGTGAGGATGCTGTTCATCAACTACAGCTCAGTCTTAAATACCATAGTGCAGTCTAAGCTCACCAGAAATCTCAAATCCCTGGGACTGAACTCCTCCCTATGCAACTGGGTCCTGGACTAAATGACACGCTGCCCTCTGCTGGTGAAGGTAGGCAACATTACCTCCTCCACACTGATTCTAAACACGTGCGGCCCCACAAGCATGTGTCCTTAGTCCCCTTACTCTCTGTATTCCCAAAACTGCATGGCTTCACACAGGTCCAACTCATCATCAAGTTCGCTGATGAAATGGCAGTAGAAGGCCTGATTGCCAACAACGACGAGATGGCTTACAGGGAGGAGGTAGGCACTCTGACTGTGTGGTGCCAGGAAAACCACCTCTCCCTCAATGTCAGCAAAACAAAGGAGCTCATTGTGGACTTCAGGAGGAACCAGGCATCCTCATCAACGGGGCCATCGTGAAAACGGCAAAAAAATTCAATTTCCTTGGCGTGCAATTCTCTGAGGAGCTTAAATGGTAAAGCTACACGGACACCGTGGTGAATAACACTGTTGGAGGAAATTATAGTTGAAATGATTAATTATGCATACATTTAAATCAGAACCAGTTATTTTAATACTATTATGTTATGGTATGAAATGTATGGGTTCTTGGTTATTAAGCTGTTACTGAAAATGTAAGTAAAACAAATTAATTGTCTGTACCTTGTGGGTTTAAGGGAGGGGATGGTATATATATTTTCTGACAGATAAGAATGGTCTTTGATGTTCCATTAGTGGAGGAGAAGATGTCTTTTAGACAGATTGGAATGTTTGTTTATTGAGGGGAGTAGAAGAAGATCTCCAGACCTGAAGACACTGCGCTATTGTGTGGATCGGAGAGGGTGTGAGAAACTGATGATGTCATTTTATGTTGTCTCTTTAAAATGTAAGGTTCTTTGTATTTTTTAGTCAGTACTCTCTTGTAATAAACGCTGTTACCTGAGTTTAAGACTGGGGCTCTGTCCATTCCTATAATAATAATATGGGTTTTACGATCCCATGGAATACATTGACAGAGTAATTAATTCTGATTGGGAAATAATACAGAGGAATTTAGAATTCCACTAACAAACACACAACATTGACTCTTTAACCTCATGTGGCTGATTCAATTTGTCCGGTTCCTGAATGCCCTCACAGTATTCTACAGGAACATCATCGAGAGCATACTGTCGGGCTGCATCACAGTCTGGCATGGCAGCGTAGCCTAGTGGTTAGAGCGTCGGACTAGTAACCGTGAATTTCACAACTTTGTGAAAATCTAATTTACTATTTTACATGTGAAAATGTTGTCATGTGTAGTTTCATTTTACATGTTGAAATGTTGCATCTCCATGTCACATTTACTTCATATGATATCATGTTTTCACATGTTGTCAAATATTTTCACTTGTGTTGTCACAATCTTCCTCCTCTTCATCTGAAGAGGAGAGGCGAGAAGGATCAGAGGACCAAAATGCAGCGTGGTATGTGTTCATGATGAATGTTTAATTAAAGAAAGAACTGAACACAAAAACAATAAACACCGTGAAGCTATCATAAGGACTGTGCTGACACAAGCAACTAACATAGACAATCACCCACAAACAAACAGTGCAACCCAGGCCACCTAAGTATGATTCTCAATCAGAGACAACTAATGACACCTGTCTCTGATTGAGAACCATACTAGGCCGAAACATAGAAATCCCCAAATCATAGAAAATCAAACATAGACTGCCCACCCCAACTCATGCCCTGACCATACTAAATAATGAATACAAAACAAAGGAAATAAAGGTCAGAACGTGACATGTGTAGTTTAATTTGATCTTATGTTGCTTTTAGATGTTGTCACATGTTATCACAGTAACTTCTCATAAGATCATGTGAAATTCAGGTTGTCACAACTGTCATATCCCATCATAACACAAAATATACTGTTATTTTATGACAATGTGTGTTAACAATGTCAGTGTAAACAAACAATGTACATTAATTCCCCTAGCCCCATTCTTCCTCCGTTTACAACAAGTGGCAGCGTGGACGTTAAGTGGTAGTTTAAATGGCCACTGACTCACCATGTCCTGCAATCCTAATTTAGTACCATTTACTAATGAGCATTTAAACTGTTTTATCAATAAGGTATAAAACACAAAAAAGCTAAAGCATGAAACAATCTTAATTTACATGAATGTATTATTTATTTTTCAATCTAAGGCTTACTATATCAGTTTATTAGTGTTCACACACAAGCACACTCACTCATATGGAAAAAGCCAAAAAAGATCAGACCCCTCCCTCAGTGCCCGGTCCAGATCCAGAGCCACATTTATGGGCTCTAAGAACAACTATTGACTGGGGAATAAAGGAAGAAACTGCCACAACAGCATGCGACCAGCAGAGGGAGCCAAAAGTACGGGAACTACAAGTACTGGGCATTAAACAAGAACCAACCTATAGGAAGACTGAGGAGGAGTGGTATGAACAGACCTACCAAACCAACGCCCCAACGGAAGAATACTTATGGGCATCAGTGCTGAAGGAACTAACATTGGAGTAAGTGCTACATAGTCCTTCACTGCAGCCGAGGTGAGCTGAGGTGAGTAAAACATTTAAACGTGTTAACCCTCGCAAGGCTGCAGGCCCAGACGGCATCCCCAGCAGCGCCCTCATCCGCGCCCTCAGAGCATGCGCAGACCAGCTGGCTGGTGTGTTTACGGACATATTCAATCAATCCCTATCCCAGTCTGCTGTTCCCACATGCTTCAAGAGGGCCACGATTGTTCCTGTTCACTCACTTACGTCATTATGAAGTGCTTTGAGAGACTAGTCAAGGACCATATCACCTCCACCCTACCTGACACCCTAGACCCACTCCAATTTGCTTACCGCCCAAATAGGTCCACAGACGATGCAATCTCAACCACACTGCACACTGCCCTAACCCATCTGGACAAGAGGAATACCTATGTGAGAATGCTGTTCATCGACTATAGCTCAGCATTTAACACCATATTACCCTCCAAACTCGATCATCAAGCTCCTGAGACCCTGGGTCTCGACCCACAACCGCCCTGTGCAACTGGGTACTGGACTTCCTGACGGGCCGCCCCCAGGTGGTGAGGGTAGGTAACAACATCCCCACCCCGCTGATCCTCAACACTGGGCCCCCCACAAGGGTGCGTTCTGAGCCCTTTCCTGTAATCCCTGTTCACCCACGACTGCGTGGCCATGCACGCCACCGCCTCAATCATCAAGTTTGCGGACGACACAACAGTGGTAGGCTTGATTACCAACAACTTTATGTACAGACGGCCTACAGGGAGGAGGTAGGGCCCTCGGTTTATTTGCATTTATCTGCATTGTCAACTAGGAAAATAACCTCATTAACATCTGCAACGTGTATGTGACAAATAAAATTAGATTTGGAGATTTGATTGTGGAAAAGTGGCTAATGTAATGGCACACTGTGTTAAGATAGGGGGAAGATGTTCTGGAGTGCAATCTAACTGAGTGTCTAAAAGAGGTTTAAAAGGAAGAGATCACCCCATGATCCTCAACCCATATGATTTGGACCATAGAGAATCATTGATTGACTACTTTGACATCAAGGCACGAGCAAACTATTGACTGGTATATCTTAAGAATTGTGTTGTACACTGGAAGCTCACACCACTTAAAAAGAATAAGAGAACAAAGTTGTGAAAGAGAGAACTTCACCCCTCAACAGCGCGAGGCGTAGAGAACTCTTGGGAGCAACAAGTTCCATCTTTGGTGTGTCAGTGACAATTGCAGTTTGGCAAGATTGAAAAAGCCCAGAAATAAGTAAGCCTCGTAGTAGCCAAGGGTTGATAAAAGGGAATCAATATCTAAACAGTTGGCAGTAAAAAGTGTAACCATAGGAAATTCGGACTAAATAAGAAATTATAGTATTATATACAGCGGAGGCTGCCAAAATGTTAGTACTCTTATAAAGAGCAGTTTCGGGAAGGACCAAGGGAATAGAGCTTTAAGGTAAATATATGGCTATTTGCTTTGTTTAAGAGTTATAAGAAGTGTGTTAAGCAAATTATATTTGGAATATTATTTGGCATAGCATAGCACATTAAGGATTGATTGAGCATTATTGATGTATTAGGACGGTATAACCATTGAATTGTAATAACGTGTATAAGACAAAAAACAGTGTGACTTAATAAAAGCTTGAAACTTTGACAACTAGGCCAGATTAACGATCTGGAGAGCAAACGCCTTTGACACTCTCACTGAACAGAAAGTGACCCTGGTTATAGGTTCAAGTGATTGCACTAAAGAATATTTCATTGTGTGGACAATAATATATCTTTGGGAAAGTGAAAATACATGTGACTACTGGCTGACGAGCATAATAACTAATAGAAAATAAGTTATTAGGTATTGATATATAAGAGAAGAAGAGACAAGGTAAGGGAGTATAGGAAGAATCTATAAACATAAAGTAATAAAGTACTCATCTATCCAAGGCCCCATACTAGACCGGGAAATAAGGGAGTGACAACGTGAACGAAGGAACAAACCCAACTCACGCGAAGGGCCATTACGAATACATGGAAGGGTTGGTAGGGCCGCACGGCAAGGCCCTTGTTACACCGAAGTGACTAAAATCCTAAAGTACTCTGCCTAGCCAGAGGACGGGATAGAGGCTTTTGCTGCAGGCAAGGTGTGCTCCATTCTGTCCTGACGATGATCTCTGAACTACAGTTCTTCTGACAAACCCCTCTACTTCCTATATGATTATTAGTTCACGCTAGATGTCGACCGATTAATCGGAATGGCCGATTAATTATGGCCGATTTCAAGTTTTCATACCAAACTGAAATCTGTATTTTTGGACACCGATTTGGCCGATTTTTTAAATATATTTTTTTACACCTTAATTTAACTAGGCAAGTCAGTTAAGAACACATTCTTATTTTCAATGACGGCCTAGGAACGGTGGGTTAACTGCCTTGTTCAGGGGCAGACCGACAGATTTTTACCTTGTCAGCTCTGGGATTCAATCTTGCAACCTTACGGTTAACTAGTCCAATGCTCTAACCACCTGCTTTACATTGCACTACACGGGGAGCCTGCCTGTTACGCGAATGCAGTAGAAGCCAAGGTAAGTTGCTAGCTAGCATTAAACTTATCTTGTAAAAAAAATCAATCAATCATAATCACTAGTTAACTACACATTGTTGATGATATTACTAGTTTATCTAGCGTGTCCTGCGATGCATATAATCGATGCGGTGCGTATTCGTGAAAAAGGACTGTCGTTGCTCCAATGTGTACCTATCCATGAACATCAATGCATTTCTTAAAATCAATACACAGAAGTATATATTTTTAAACCTGCATATTTAGCTAAAAGAAATCCATGTTAGCAGGCAATATTAACCAGGTGAAATTGTGTCACTTCTCTTGCGTTCATTGCACACAGAGTCAGTGTATATGCAACAGTTTGGGCTGCCTAATTTGCCAGAATTCTACATAATTATGACATAACATTGAAGGTTGTGCAATGTAACAGGAATATTTTGACTTATGAATGCCACCGTTAGATCAAATACGGAACGGTTCTGTATTTCACTGAAAGAATGAACATCTTGTTTTCGAGATTATAGTTTCCGGATTTGACCATATTAATGACCTAATGCTCGTATTTCTGTGTGTTATGTTATAACTAAGTCTATGATTTGATTGAGCAGTCTGACTGAGCGATGGTAGGCACCAGCAGGCTCGTAAGCATTCATTCAAACAGCACTTTACTGCGTTTTGCCAGCAGCTCTTCGCTGTGCTTCAAGCATTGAGCTGTTTATGTGTTCAAGCCTATCAACTCCCGAGATTAGGCTGGTGTAACCGATGTGAAATGGCTAGCTAGTTAGCGGGGTGCGTGCTAATAGCGTTTCAAACGTCACTCGCTCTGAGACTTGGAGTGGTTGTTCCCCTTGTTCTGAATGGGTAACGCTACTTCGAGGGTGGCTGTTGTCGATGTGTTCCTGGTTTGAGCGAGGAGAGGGACGGAAGCTATACAGTTACACTGGCAATACTAAAGTGCCTATAAGAACATCCAATAGTCAAAGGTTAATGAAATACAAATGGTAGAGAGAGAAATAGTCCTATAATAACTACAACCTAAAACTTGTTACCTGGGAATATTGAAGACTCATGTTAAAAGAAACCACCAGCTTTCATATGTTCTCATGTTCTGAGCAAGTAACTTAACGTTAGCTTTCTTACATAGCACATATTGCACTTTTACTTTCTTCTCCAACACTTTGTTTTTGCATTATTTAAACCAAATTTAACATGTTTCATTATTTATTTGAGACTAAATTGATTGTATTGATGTATTATATTAAGTTAAAATAAGTGTTCATTCAGTATTGTTGTAACTGTCATTATTACAAATAAATAAATTGCCAGATTAATCGGTCGCGACTTTTTTTGGTCCTCCAATAATCGGTATCGGCGTTGAAAAATCACAAATCGGTTGACCTCTAGTTCACGCCTCTTTACCGTCACACAGAGGAATAGAGAGAAAAGCATTCTACAGAAATGAAGACTGTGAGAAAAAACAGCAGTGTTTAAAGACGTGTTTATTTTCTGACCAACTTCTCTGTATGGCCCCACACTCCATGATGTCACACTGGTTCCTTCCTCTTTACTGGAGGAAAGGAGGATGGAACGAGAATAGAACAGATGCTTGAAGGCCCTTTGCTAAGTTGTTAGGTTTCAAGCCTACCCAACTAATTTCAGTTGTTCCACTGATCACCAAGTAAATTTAACAACTTCAGCCTCCCCCACTTAACAAACACACACGTGTACACACTTACATGCATCCACCCGCATGTACACACACACATGCATGCACGCTTGCACGTGTGTGTCCTTAGAGACAACACTGTGGATAAACAACAGCTGTGGATAAACTGTTGCACTGTCTTTCACTAAAGGACCTTAACAACATTGAACTTTCTCTCCGTCCAAAAGATTCTGCAAGGAGCATAGGACCATGGAAAACAGAGAGTAGGAAGGAACAACCTGTTTAGTCATACCACATCTCCAAGAGAAAGTCAACAAGTGTAAAACAGAGAGTGTACATAAGGAGATGACACTCTTCTCCAAGAGAAAGTCAACATGTGTAAAACAGAGAGTGTACATACGGGGCTGTATTTGATAAAGGGTTAAAGTAAGGCCCACATCCAGAGACACATAGCAGCTACACTGGTAGTATATCTACGAACAGTACTACACCTGCACCTGTCAACATCACATTGTTCTGCTTCCACGAGCACATCCAATGCTACCATCAGTAATTCTACATTTGTTGTGTTACAGCTGGATGAGTCAACAGATGTGGCGGGCCTGGCACAACTCCTGGTCTTATGTCCGTTACGGTTATGGGGGTCAATTAAAGAAGACATCCACTTCTGCAAACCACTGGAAACCAGGACAACAGGAGTACTGAACAGGCCTGACAATGTGGGGCAGAACCTGTTATGAGCCTCACATTTTTTGCTTGTTTTGCATGTTATTTTGGCATTAATGTGTCATATATCAGTTTGCAAACGTTGTAAAAAATCTATCATTCAGTTAATAAAGCCGCATACAAACATGGGCTGTGTCCGAAAACCCATACTAACATACTGTATAGTACATACTTAATGAGTATATACTACATACTATATAAACTCAGCAAAAAAAGAAACGTCCTCTCACTGTCAACTGCATTTATTTTCAGAAAACTTAATAACGTGTAAATATTTATATGAACATAACAAGACTCAACAACAGACATAAACTGAACAAGTTCCACAGACATGTGACTAACAGAAATGGAATGTGTCCCTAAACAAAGGGGGGGAGTCCAAATCCAAAGTCACAGTCAGTATGTGGTGTGGCCAATAGCTGCATTAAGTACTGCAGTGCATCTCCTCCTCATGGACTGCACGAGATTTGCCAGTTCTTGCTGTGAGATGTTACCTGACTCATCCACCAAGGCACCTGCAAGTTCCCGGACATTTCTGGGGTGGAATGACCCTAGCCCTCACACTCCGATCCAACAGGTCCCAGACGTGCTCAATGGGATTGAGATTCAGGCTCTTAGTTGGCCATGGCAGAACACTGACATTCCTGTCTTGCAGGAAATCACGCACAGAACGAGCAGTATGCCTGGTGGCATTGTCATGCTGGAGGGTCATGTCAGAATGAGCCTGCAGGAAGGATACCACATGAGGGAGGATGTCTTCCCTGTAATACACAGCATTGAGATTGCCTGCAATTACAACAAGCTCATTCCGATGATGCTGTGGCACACCGCCCCAGACCATGACTGACCGTCCACTTCCAAATCGATCCCGCTCCAGAATACAGGCCTCGGTGTAACGCTCATACCTTCAACGATAAACGTGAATCCGACCATCACCCCTGGTGAGACAAAACCGCAACTTGTCAGTGAAGAGAACTTTTTGCCAGTCCTGTCTGGTCCAGCGATGGTGGGTTTGTGCCCATAGGCAACGTTGTTGCCGGTGATGTCTGGTGAGGACCTGCCTTACAACAGGCCTACAAGCCCTCAGTCCAGCCTCTCTCAGCCTATTGTGGACAGTCTGAGCACTGATGGAGGGATTGTGCGTTCCTGGTGTAACTCGGGCAGTTGTTGTTGCCATCATGTACCTGTCCCGCAGGTATGATGTTCGGATGTACCAATCCTGTGCAGGTGTTGTTACACGTGGTCTGGCACTGCGAGGACGATCAGCTGTCCGTCCTGTCTCCCTGTAGCGCTGTCTTAGGCGTCTCACAGTACGGACATTGCAATTTATTGCCCTGGCTGCATCTGCAGTCCTCATGCCTTCTTGCAGCATGCCTGAGGCACATTCACACGGATGAGCAGGGACCCTGGGCATCTTTCTTTTGGTGTTTTTCAGAGTCAGTAGAAAGGCCTACTTATTGCCTACCATCTGTAAACTCCTAGTGTCTTAACGACCGTTCCACAGGTACATGTTCATTAATTGTTTATGGTTCATTGAACAAGCATGAGAAACAGTGTTTAAACCCTTTACAATGAAGATCTGTGAAGTTATTTGGATTTTTATGAATTGTCTTTGAAAGACAGGGTCCTGAAAAATTGACGTTTCTTTTTTTTGCTGAGTTTACTATTTAGCCATGGAAGTATACTGTAAACGAACGGTATCCTTTCAGTTGAGCATACTAGCATAGCACCATGCCTGTCTACAGGAAGTTGATGCTGGAAGTCAGAGCGCACACTGGCAGAGGACTTGGGTTGATCTGAGCGTTCTGACCATCACTACAGCATCGAAGCCCACATCACAAGCTAACTGGCTAGCTACTTCTAGGCACAAATGAGAGAACACTTTACTCTGACCATTTTACTCACCACAGCAGAGCTGGTTAGGCTGTTTTCATGTTATCCAGAGCATTGGTGACTGTAACTGTGTTGCTGGCAACAATTTAATGAGACTTTTTTGCCGACTTTTTCTGACACCGGCCATATTCAACGCGTGATGAGCATTCGCAAATTCATCAATTATTCTGCACTCTGGCACACTCAGACCAGAGTGCTCTAAAATTAGAGTAGATAGCCTGAGCTAATTTATGTTCATTGAGAACGCACAAAGACTATACCACTTAGCTAAGAATGATGTGAATAACCAAGTCAATAACTGTTGGGTAGTTAGGTAGATAGCATGTAGACAAGTTTGTTAGCTAGCTAACATACTGTCACCTACTGTTGACTAACCCCATTCCGAACAAATTTGCGAGGCTACATTCAAATGAGACTGCAATGAAAACTAATGGGACTGTAGCGGCTGTGTTGGCATCAACATCTGGGGTGTGTTTCTATCCAAGCATTGATTGACATGGTAATGGCCCGATCGTTTTGGAGAAAAGTTGAAATAACTGAGCCCTCAGATGCTGTTAAATTGTGACGTGTCATAACGTAATGTACAGCACACATTAAAAACAAGAAAGGGACAGGGTAAGGGGGGATACCTAGTCAATTGTACAACTGAATGCATTCATTTTTACATCATCATTGCAAGCCGCCATGACTCTCCAAAGCCGCAACAGCAGCTGTTTACTTCTGAAGATAACTTTAGCGCTGCCCTAAAAGCCCAATTCAAATTCAAAACAAATCTTCAAATAGGCATGCAATGACACATACAAACTCTTTATAGTGTTTTATTTACATTTTAGAGATGATAAGTTGGACAGATCGGGTGAAAAAGCTATTTTCCCACATGGCTTATCTCCCCCTTCCCTTTCACTAGGTTTCACTTCCCCAGCCGCTATTTTTAAAAAGACTCGACAGAGCTCATTGCCTTCTTTAATTACACAGAGCTCATTGACTTCTTTAATTACGCAGAGCTCATTGCCTTCTTTAATTACACAGGGCTCATTGCCTTCTTTAATTACGCAGAGCTCATTGACTTCTTTAATTACGCAGAGCTCATTGCCTTCTTTAATTACGCAGAGCTCATTGACTTCTTTAATTACACAGAGCTCATTGACTTCTTTAATTACACAGAGTTCATTACCTTCTTTAATTACGCAGAGCTCATTGACTTCTTTAATTACGTAGAGCTCATTGACTTCTTTAATTACACAGAGTTCATTGCCTTCTTTAATTACGCAGAGCTCATTGCCTTTAATTACGCAGAGCTCATTGCCTTCTTTAATTACGCAGAGCTCATTGACTTCTTTAATTACGCAGAGCTCATTGCCTTCTTTAATTACGCAGAGCTCATTGCCTTCTTTAATTACGCAGAGCTCATTGACTTCTTTAATTACGGAGAGCTCAGCCTTCTGTAATTACACAGATCTCATTGACTTCTTTAATTACGTAGAGCTCATTGACTTCTTTAATTACGCAGAGCTCATTGACTTCTTTAATTACACAGAGCTCATTGACTTCTTTAATTACACAGAGCTCATTGACTTCTTTAATTACACAGAGTTCATTGCCTTCTTTAATTACGCAGAGCTCATTGCCTTCTTTAATTACACAGAGCTCATTGCCTTCTTTAATTACACAGAGCTCATTGCCTTCTTTAATTATGCAGAGCTCATTGCCTTCTTTAATTATGCAGAGCTCATTGCCTTCTTTAATTATGCAGAGCTCATTGCCTTCTTTAATTATGCAGAGCTCATTGCCTTCTTTAATTACGCAGAGCTCATTGCCTTCTTTAATTACGTAGAGCTCATTGACTTCTGTAATTACACAGAGCTCATTGACTTCTTTAATTACGTAGAGCTCATTGACTTCTTTAATTACGCAGAGCCGGGCGGCATGAAGGTCTCGTCATTGATTTTGCTGGACAGGGGAGAAATTGTACTTTACAATGATATTCATATTACTTTTGACCTGGAAGTATTACGTTTTTTTGGGCACTAAAATAGGTCAATTGTACGTTACAGAAGTGCTATGATATGCTATGTGGTTCGTAACCATAGCGTAGCCAACACATTGTCAGCCAAAATAACGTTTAGAATAACTTATTTGAGAAGTCATTACTTTACTACATTGCTCAACATTGTCTTAGCTTTGTCATATTTAGTTAAAGCAATGAATTTGTATCCGCTCTTGTTGGACTTTGGCTGCATATTTTCCACCTTTTTCCTCAAATTTGAAAATGTTGTGAAGCCACACCCATTTTCTAAAGAATTGCATTATGGGCCCTAAAAGTAGAGAAATAGTGTCCATTGCGTGTATACTTCGTAATTCGGCAAATGTAGTATGACATCCGGGAACTTTTGGCATACTAACTCGATCCATACTATGACCAACAAGCATACTACATACTCAATTTACATCACACATAGTAGGTTAGTGTGGTTAGTTTGAGTTTTCAACCACAACCATGGTCTCTTTTTTGTTTTCTTGATAAGGCAGCTCCAAAATGAAGGGGTTTCAACCTAGCTCAGTGCTTTCTGTGGTGGTGGGGCAAGCCAGCAGAAAATACGGAGCGTTACACTGTGATTGGCTCAGTGTTCTGTCACTCACGGGGACACTACTTCACCACCAAGTCTAAGGATAGAGCTCTAAAATTCTAGCCCCTTGGGTGCTGCCATAGAGTTACATTAGAACTGTCCATCCAAGAAGCCTCAAGGTCATTGGACACAGATAAAATGACATCAAATCATGTACATTAGCTTTGATTGGACTAATCCTGTCAAAATCTTAGGTAGCAGTCATCATCATGAATCAAGTTGACAATCTACTGGCATATCCTTTTTAATCCTTGTCATCTGAAGAGAAATAATGAAGAGAAATTATAGATAAAACGTGTCGGTGCTCATCGGCCTTTGGAGATAAACATTACACAAGTTGGAAATCGCAAATTTAACTGTAAGCATTGCAAAGCAATCATTAGCCTGCTACTCAGGGGAGTGGCTGTGTGGTCCCAAGTCTAAGAGTAGGGGTCTATTTTCCTCGTTTAAAATGATAAACAATCAACAGTGGCCATGCTGTCAATGAAGCATGATTTGTGCCTTGATCAAAGCAACTGTTAACTCAGAACTGCAAAATCTGACTTTAGTGGGTTTAAGACAACTGGGAACACTGGAAAATCGAGCTACGACTGGGACTATACGTTTTGAACTTTCATCCAACTCGGGCCTCTTTCTAGAGCTACTTGAAGATCACTGATGTCATCATGATTCAACCTTTTCTTTCCAGAGTTCCCAGTTGTCTTGAAAGCACCATAAATCCAGAGAATGCCAGACTTTGATGACAAAGTTTGATGACAAAATTTGTCCACGAAGGACCGCCGCGCCAGCTTCCTGTTCAAGTGAACACAGCACAACAAGGTGAGTCCAAAAATGTATTGTATGCCGCTGCATAAATTATGTAATATGACAGGGATATATGTATACTGAAGCTAAGAAAGTAATACTAAGTGTATGTTGTGTAGTAAAAGCTGTTTGAAGAACATGTGCATCACCCTAATAATGTGGTCCATTTTCACCTCTTAATTTTGTCTACTGTTGTGACTTGGTGGTGCACATGTAGCCTATAACCTGTTTTTGAGAAATGTAATCATCGAATATTGTAAGAGCTTTCATTGTCTGCTTATATGCCCCCTTTATTTATCCTAAGGTTCTGACTTGGTGTACAGGGAGAACACTGTATGTACGGCTCATGTTCTGAATTCTGTCACTACATTTCAAAAGTGCTGAACAAATAGTTATATAGACTACGTCCATCTTAGCTCACTTATTAATGTCTTAATTGAAATTGCGGATTGCCTCTTATCCACTTGTCGTCCCCTTATGCTATAGTTCATAAATCTCAATTGTCAGTAGACACCATTTGTTTAAGCAAGTAAGCCATATCAGCTATGTTTTTAAAGGCAGTAAATGAGGCTGAATGAACTATTTCGCTGCCAGACAAGGCTACGCTGATAGCCATGTGTAGCAGTGGTAAGGTGTTGTGACTGCTGTGGTGACACTGCTGTTGGGACAGCTTTATTTAGGCCCTAACAGTTTGTGGGGTACGTTTGTCACCGTTATAGTGCAATTAATGTATTGTTTAGTGTTGTGTTGTGTAGTGGCTATGCTGGCATGCATCCCACTTTTTTGGGGGCCCCACCAATATTTACATGCCTAAATCACAACTGGTAATAGTAGACAGTAATTAGTGTGCATCAGGTGCCAGGTGACTCGTGCTCACCAGAGGTAGTGGTGTCAAAGAGGTAACATCAAACAAGCACTTGAAGCAAAATAACTCACGTGGACCGAATCCCCACAAAGTGGGTCTGGTTCAGTTAGTAGGCACAAAGCAACTCAATGCAAGGCAAACTAAATACAACGGCTAAAATGGCTATACCCAGACGGCGGTTAGCTAGCTTTCATTAGCCGTGAGGACTAGGAATTGTGGCTTAAGCTCAGCACAGGCCGGTGCGCAATTTTTAACAAAATGTTGAAAAAATTCACCTGATCCTTAACAGGTTTTAAGCTCAGCACAGGCCGGTACTCAGTAAAATCTTACAAAACTCACTGGACTTGATCGAGAGCTGCCTGAGAATGTTTGTTTTCCATGGGGTACAGGGCCCATAATAACTTTGTGGGAAAAGCATTGCTGAACCGGGTTTTGCGTGTACAATTCGATGATTAGCCGTGAGCTTTTGGTGTTAGCTAGCTAGTTTTCACCTAGTTGGCTAATAGCATAGCTAGATAGTACCACGTTAGCTGAAGACAACCTTATGAATAGCATTGTTAGTTTTCAGTCTTGATAGTCTCTTTTGTCCATAGCACCATGAGGTATAGCTTGTCAACACTCATCAATCTCTTAGTACAGTTTACTATATCTGTAGAGACGGAACTCTCAACCATTTACAATATTCACAACTTGATACTAGAACACATCCAACAAATATAGCATTTTGCATTCATCATCATTGACAGCACATTTAGTAACCACTGAGTTAGAGCTACTCTTTATTTCCTGAGTGGTGACCTGGTTAAATGCTCACCACACCACCACACCATCTGGTCTACAAGCTCAGGTTCTCACAGAGATGCTACTTCAGTGTAGGGTGTAGGGTGGTCATTCACCCCCACCTCATATACAGATATATGATCATAGTACCCTCCAAGCTCGTCATCAAGCTCGAGACCCTGGGTCTCGACCCCGCCCTGTGCAACTGGGTACTGGACTTCCTGACGGGCCGCCCCCAGGTGGTGAGGGTAGGCAACAACATCTCCTCCCCGCTGATCCTCAACACTGGGGCCCCACAAGGGTGCGTTCTGAGCCCCCTCCTGTACTCCCTGTTCACCCACGACTGCGTGGCCATGCACGCCTCCAACTCAATCATCAAGTTTGCGGACGACACAACAGTGGTAGGCTTGATTACCAACAACGACGAGACGGCCTACGAGGAGGTGAGGGCCCTCGGAGTGTGGTGTCAGGAAAATAACCTCACACTCAACGTCAACAAAACTAAGGAGATGATTGTGGACTTCAGGAAACAGCAGAGGGAACACCCCCATCCACATCGATGGAACAGTAGTGGAGAGGGTAGCAAGTTTTAAGTTCCTCGGCATACACATCACAGACAAACTGAATTGGTCCACTCACACAGACAGCATCGTGAGGAAGGCGCAGCAGCGCCTCTTCAACCTCAGGAGGCTGAAGAAATTCGGCTTGTCACCAAAAGCACTCACAAACTTCTACAGATGCACAATCGAGAGCATCCTGGCGGGCTGTATCACCGCCTGGTATGGCAACTGCACCGCCCTCAACCGTAAGGCTCTCCAGAGGGTAGTGAGGTCTGCACAACGCATCACCGGGGCAAACTACCTGCCCTCCAGGACACCTACACCACCCGATGCTACAGGAAGGCCATAAAGATCATCAAGGACATCAACCACCCGAGCCACTGCCTGTTCACCCCGCTGTCATCCAGAAGGCGAGGTCAGTACAGGTGCATCAAAGCTGGGACCGAGAGACTGAAAAACAGCTTCTATCTCAAGGCCATCAGACTGTTAAACAGCCACCACTAACATTGAGTGGCTACTGCCAACACACTGTCAATGACACTGACTCTACTCCAGCCACTTTAATCATGGGAATTGATGGGAAATTATGTAAATATATCTCTAGCCACTTTAAACAATGCTACCTTATATAATGTTACTTACCCTACATTGTTCATCTCATATGCATACGTTGATACTGTACTCTATATCATCGACTGCATCCTTATGTAATACATGTATCACTAGCCACTTTAACTATGCCACTTGGTTTACATACTTATCTCATATGTATATACTGTACTCGATATCATCTACTGTATCTTGCCTATGCTGCTCTGTACCATCACTCATTCATATATCCTTATGTACATATTCTTTATCCCCTTACACTGTGTATAAGACAGTAGTTTTTTTTTTGGAATTGTTAGTTAGATTACTTGCTCGTTATTACTGCATTGTCGGAACTAGAAGCACAAGCATTTCGCTACACTCGCATTAACATCTGCTAACCATGTGTATGTGTGACAAATAAAATTTGATTTGATTTGAAAAATTTGATTTGATTTGATCTTAAATTAAACTATATGTTCACAGCAAAATAATCCTGCAGCAACCGGATTTAAACATTTAGTCCAACATGTGGCTTGATTGATGGTTAGGATATTAGCTGGCTAAAATTAGGCGACATGAAAAGTGCAATACTGTTAAAATCTGCATTTCCTGTGGTTAACGACAATTCTTAGCAACAAAAGAGTGACCAAATTAAGATCCTTTATCTGTAGACTTACACCATATTTGCTGCTATCCAACTTTAGTGTAATTTACTAATAAGTATTTGCACTGTTTTATCAATAAGGTACAAAACACACTAAAAAGCTAAAACATGAAACTGTCTTAATTTACATGATTGTCTTATTCCTTTTATCCATCAAAGGTTTAATAAATCAGGTAATTAGTGTTCATACACAAACACACTCACTCAGTACTTACAGAGTAACACACAGAGCAAGGTGGACTCCATTCTGTCCTGCTGGAACTCTGAACTTCAGTTCTTCTGACAAACCCCTCTACTTCCTATATGATGACAGACGGATTAGTTCACGCCTCTTTACCGTCACACAAAGAAATAGAGAGAAGCATTCTACAGCAATGTACAAAGACTGTGAAAAAAAAGAGTAACAGTTGCTGGTGAGTTTATTTTCTGACAAATATCTTGTGATTCGCTACATGGACTCACACTGGTTCCTTCCTCTTTAATGGATAAAAGGAGGGTGAAATGAGAATAGATACCTGAGATGAGATCAGAGCTTGTAGTTTGATATCATAATGTGCAGAAGGTTGTTTCATCTCTCCGCCCACAATGCACAGATAGATAGCTGGATAGATACTGACTATAGGCCTCCCTTCAAGCCTAGGGTGCTAACCTCAGTTGTTCCACAAAGCCCAAATAGACATCTTCACCCCCACCTCCTTCCCTCTCTCTTCACACACACACTACTGCTCAGTAATAGCATGTGTCAAAACCACAGTCAGCTAGCTAACTTATTCATTACTCAGATGGTTCTGAGGGACACATTTAGTTAAAAACTGTCTACATAGATATGTATTTGTTAGTGTGTTGTTTATGAGATGTGTATCAGGATAATGTATTTTTCATGTGTGTGTGTCTGGTCGTTTCAGTCAACATAAAAATCTCATTGATTTATCAAGAACAGTCCCCATGCTTGTATCAGAGAATGGCGAAACGATGCTAAAATAGTTATTGCTATTGCTTCAAATCCTATTGGGAATCCATTTAAATAAATAATACAGACCACTTTTAATAGCACATTCCTCAACACTAGTGAGACTCATGTTGCCTACGGAAGGCCTACAGTGTATCGAGAAATATGACGTGACTCTCCGCCAATAATTACATATAGAGGATTGGAGGATTCTAAATTAAAACCAAAAGCTGCCTCATGGGTCTCCCGGTGGAGACCGGCACGGGTATCTGTAGCAACGCATTTTGCATTGCGATGCGGTGGAGAGGGTAGTAAGTTTTAAGTTCCTCGGCGTACACATCACGGACAAACTGAATTGGTCCACCCACACAGACAGAGTGGTGAAGAAGGCGCAGCAGCGACCCTTCAACCCCAGGAGGCTGAAGAAATTTGGCTTGTCACCAAAAGCACTCACAAACTTCTTCAGATGCACAATTGAGAGCATCCTGTCGGGATGTATCACCGCCTGGTACGGCAAC